>NC_056441.1:21163526-21168526 GCF_018296145.1 Oncorhynchus tshawytscha
GTGAGTGGAGGTATGAAGGAGGAGAGGAGAGGGTGAATGGAGGTATGAAGGAGGAGAGGAGAGGGTGAATAGAGGTATGATGGTGGACTGTATGTTTGTGATCATGTTCATCTGTGTGTATGTCCGTGAGCCTCCTTGTGTGTGAAATAGGTGTCCGCAGGCTGAGATCACACACAGCGTGAGGCTCCAGTTGTCTGACCCTTGTCTGGGAGGATGAGCTCATCTCTTTAGACCATAACAACCCTGTCTCTCTCTCTCGCTCTCTCTCTCTCTTTTTCTCTCTAGCTCTCTCTCGCTCTTGTTCTCTCTCACGCTTAGCTATGACCTTGGATTGGCTGAGCTGCCGGCCATGCATACTAAGTAGGGTGTGTGTGTGCGTGTGTGTGCGTGTGTGTGTGTGTGTGTGTGTGTGTGTGTGTGTGTGTGTGCACTTAGGCAAAGCAGCAGAGTGAGTGATATCCACTGCTGTCAGACCACAGAAGAGAGAGCAGGACAGTAGATCTCACCACAGTGCATTATGTATGCTATACAAACATTCAGAACGACTCCATATGGTTAGACAGCCTTGCTGAAAGGAAACAATGAGACACTTATTCAATCTATTAATGAGCACAACATATATGCAGAAAGAACTGCGAAGGGAGGGGGAGGGAGGGTGTGTGGGTGGGTGGGTGCAAGGGAGGGAGAGAGTCTGGGATGGATGGATGGATGGAGGGAGGGAGGGAGGGTAGGTTACCTCCTCTCTGTAGTTGGCCAGGGATGGATGGATGGATGGAGGGAGGGAGGGAGGGAGGGTAGGTTACCGCCTCTCTGTAGTTGGCCAGGGATGGATGGATGGAGGGTGCGTGTGAGGGATGGAGAGAGTCTGGGAGGGAGGGAGGGATGGATGGAGGGAGGGAGAGTAGGTTACCTCCTCTCTGTAGTTGGCCAGGGATGGATGGATGGATGGATGGAGGGAGGGAGGGAGGGAGGGAGGGAGGGAGGGAGGGAGGGAGGGAGGGAGGGAGGGAGGGAGGGAGGGAGGGAGGGAGGGAGGGAGGGAGGGAGGGAGGGAGGGAGGGAGGGAGGGAGGGAGGGGGTTACCGCCTCTCTGTAGTTGGCCAGAGGGATGGATGGATGGAAGGAGGGAGGGAGAGAGGGTAGGTTACCTCCTCTCTGTAGTTGGCCAGGGAGGGATGGATGGAGGGATGGAGGGATGGATGGAGGGAGGGAGGGAGGGAGGGTAGGTTACCTCCTCTCTGTAGTTGGCCAGGGATAGATGGATGGAGGGAGGGAGGGTAGGTTACCTCTCTGTAGTTGGCCAGGGATGGATGGAGGGAGGGAGGGAGGGTAGGTTACCTCCTCTCTGTAGTTGGCCAGGGATGGAGGGAGGGAGGGTAGGTTACCTCCTCTCTGTAGTTGGCCAGGGATGGATGGAGGGAGGGATGGAGGGAGGGAGGGAGGGAGGGAGGGAGGGAGGGAGGGAGGGAGGGAGGGAGGGAGGGTAGGTTACCTCCTCTCTGTAGTTGGCCAGGGATGGAGGGAGGGAGGGTAGGTTACCTCCTCTCTGTAGTTGGCCAGGGATGGATGGATGGATGGATGGAGGGAGGGAGGGAGGGAGGGTTACCTCCTCTCTGTAGTTGGCCGGGGATGGATGGATGGAGGGAGGGAGGGTAGGTTACCTCCTCTCTGTAGTTGGCCAGGGATGGATGGAGGGAGGGAGGGAGGGTAGGTTACCTCCTCTCTGTAGTTGGCCAGGGATGGATGGATGGCAGGAGGGAGGGTAGGTTACCTCCTCTCTGTAGTTGGCCAGGGATGGATGGATGGAGGGAGGGAGGGTAGGTTACCTCCTCTCTGTAGTTGGCCAGGGAGGGAACTCTGCCTTTCTATAACACCTAATCATGTGTGTGCTTTTGTGTGTGTGTATGCGTGTGTGTTCGACTGTGAAATAGGGTTTCCTGGAACACCCACGCTACTCACCCCACTCACCTCCGTCTCCCCTCTCTTCACCCCTCCTCAACCTCCACCCTTCCTGCCTCACTACATTCCCTGTGTGCAGCTGTGTTTCTCTCTCTGCCAGGCTGGAGGGAGGGAGGGCTGAACGGAGAGAGTGAGGGATGGAGGACTAGTGGGAGGGAGGGCTGGAGGGAGGGAGGGCTGAACGGAGAGAGTGAGGGATGGAGGACTAGTGGGAGGGAGGGCTGGAGGGAGGGAGGGCTGGAGGGAGGGAGGGCTGAACGGAGAGAGTGAAGGATGGAGGACTAGTGGGAGGGAGGGCTGGAGGGAGGGAGGGCTGGAGGGAGGGAGGGCTGAACGGAGAGAGTGAGGGATGGAGGACTAGTGGGAGGGAGGGCTGGAGGGAGGGAGGGCTGAACGGAGAGAGTGAGGGATGGAGGACTAGTGGGAGGGAGGGCTGGAGGGAGGGAGGACTGAACGGAGAGAGTGAGGGATGGAGGACTAGTGGGAGGGAGGGCTGGAGGGAGGGAGGGCTGGAGGGAGGGAGGGCTGAACGGAGAGAGTGAGGGATGGAGGACTAGTGGGAGGGAGGGCTGGAGGGAGGGAGGGAGGGCTGAACGGAGAGAGTGAGGGATGGAGGACTAGTGGGAGGGAGGGCTGGAGGGAGGGAGGGCTGGAGGGAGGGAGGGAGGGCTGAACGGAGAGAGTGAGGGATGGAGGACTAGTGGGAGGGAGGGCTGGAGGGAGGGAGGGCTGAACGGAGAGAGTGAGGGATGGAGGACTAGTGGGAGGGAGGGCTGGAGGGAGGGCTGGAGGGAGGGCTGAACGGAGAGAGTGAGGGATGGAGGACTAGTGGGAGGGAGGGCTGGAGGGAGGGAGGACTGAACGGAGAGAGTGAGGGATGGAGGACTAGTGGGAGGGAGGGCTGGAGGGAGGGAGGGCTGAACGGAGAGAGTGAGGTATGGAGGACTAGTGGGAGGGAGGGCTGGAGGGAGGGAGGACTGAACGGAGAGAGTGAGGGATTGAGCGAGTGAGGGATGAGGGAGGTCTGGAGGGAAGTAGGGAGGGCTGGAGAAAGTGAGTGATGGAGGGAGGGAGGGTGGGATGGCTGGAGGGAGGGCTGGAGAGAGTGAGTGAGGGAGGGAGGGAGGGAGGGAGGGAGGGAGGGAGGGAGGGAGGGAGGGTGGGTGGGTGGGATGGCTGGAGGGAGTGAGTGAGGGAGGGAGGAAGGAAGGAAGGAAGGAAGGAAGGAAGGAAGGAAGGAAGGAAGGAAGGAAGGAAGGAAGGAAGGGAGGGAGGGAGGGTGGGTGGGATGGCTGGAGGGAGTGAGTGAGGGAGGGAGGAAGGAAGGGAGGGCTAGAGGGAGGGAGGGAGGGGGCAGGGCCAAGACATACAGGTTAAGAGAGTCTGAAGAATGCTAACAGGCAAATCATTGGGCAATTAAAAACACTCAGCAGTGAGGAGCTGCTTCCCCCTGCCTCGCTGCCAAGCTACAGAGAAGAGAACGCTGGCTGGCTGGTTGATTGGCTGGCTTGCTGAGTCTCTGACTGGCTGGCTTGATGACTGGATGGCTGGTTGACTGACTGGATGGCTGATTGACTGACTGGATGGTTAGCTGGTTCTCTGGTTGGCTGTCTGATTAGCTGGGTCTTTGACTGGCTGGCTGGCTCTCCGGCTGGCTGGTTAGCTGGCTGGCTGGGTCTCTGACTGGCTGGATGACTGACTGGCTGACCTATTGGATGGCTGGCTGGTTCTCTGGTTGGATGGATAGATGGCTGGCTGGCTCTCTGACTGACTAAACGGCTGGCTCGGTGAAGAAACGCTCAATGCTTGCCTAACACTGCCTGACCCTTTCAGAACAATGCCTTGTCTTGTCTTGCACAAGCCCTGGCTGGCACTGGTGTTGTCTTTTACTCCTCTTTGTCCCATATAAGTGCCTCGGAACGTTAGGCAGAGAGGAAATGTGTGTGTGTGTGTGTGTGTGTGTGTGTGTGTGTGTGTGTGTGTGTGTGTGTGTGTGTGTGTGTGTGTGTGTGTGTGTGTGTGTACACATTATGTAGACAGAGGAAGGGTTGTATAAGGCTGCTGTGCTGGCATAGAGGACAGGACAGAATACACTGTGTTCAGGGACTATACTGCCAGTCTGTGCAGAGACAACTGGGTTAGAGGACAGGTAGATATGAATCAGACAGGTAGATATGAGTCAGACAGGTAGATATGAATCAGACAGGTAGATATGAGTCAGACAGGTAGATATGAATCAGACAGGTAGATATGAATCAGACAGGTAGATATGAATCAGACAGGTAGATATGAATCAGACAGGTAGATATGAATCAGACAGGTAGATATGAGTCAGACAGGTAGATATGAATCAGACAGGTAGATATGAATCAGACAGGTAGATATGAATCAGACAGGTAGATATGAATCAGACAGGTAGATATGAGTCAGACAGGTAGATATGAATCAGACAATGCTGTGGTAGCAGTCAAGGATGGGGCTGGGGAGAGGATTCTATCTAGGATTCCATTTTGGCTTTTTTTTGTTCATTCTTTTCAACTTATTTTTGTTCACTTTAGTTTGTTTCAGTCATTCAATGAGAGTAGAAAGGATGTTGAAAATAACACTGTTCCCATTCAAACAATAGTGGGAAATAACTGTATAACTGTATGTCAAATACTTTACATCAAGGCCAGCAAAGTATGCTTTCATCTTATACTGAACAAAAATATAAACGCAACATTCAACAATTTTACAATTTTACTGAGTTACAGTTCATATCAGGAAATCAGTCAATTGAAATAAATGAATTAGGCCCTAATCTATGAATAATAGTCACCCACATGACGCCATACATGGGGTATGGGGCTGTGAGGCCAGTTTTGAGGCACTGCCAAATACTCTAAAACAACGTTGGAAGACGCTTATGGTAGAGAAATTAACATAAAATTCTCTGGCAACAGCTCTGGTGGACATTCCTGCAGTCAGCATGCCAACTGCACGCTCCTTCAAAACTAGAGACATCTGTAGCATTGGGTTGTTTGACAAAACTGTACATTTTA
>NC_056441.1:21178526-21401026 GCF_018296145.1 Oncorhynchus tshawytscha
GTTTTAATGCAGACCCCCTGCTAGCTCCACAGGGAATCAAATTAAGGATGTCTGTCATTCTATTTATATGGTCCTCCCTCTCTCTGTCCCTCCCTCTCTCTGTGTCCTATAAGGCTGTCTGTTCCTGTCCTGCTGGGCTTTCACACTACACTGACCACCCCCCTCCTTCCCTTCTCTCCTTCCCCCTTCCCCCGCTTCCTCTATCCCTTCCCTCCTTCCCTCTTCCCTCTCTTTCTCCTTCCCTTCCCTCATTCCCCCTTCCCTCGCTTCCTCCTTCCCTCCCTCCCCCTTCCCTCTCTTCCTCCTTCCCTCTCTCCCCCTCCCTCTCCTCCTCCTTCCCTCATTTCCCCTTCCCTCTCTTCCTCCTTCCCTCCCTCCCCCTTCCCTCTCTTCCTCCTTCCCTCCCTCCCCCTTCTCTCTCTTCCTCCTTCCCTCCCTCCCCCTTCCCTCTCTTCCTCCTTCCCTCATTCCCCCTCCCTCTTTTCCTCCTTCCCTCTCTTCCTCCTTCCCTCATTCCCCCTCCCTCTCTTCCTCCTTCCCTCATTCCCCCTCCCTCTCTTCCTCCTTCCCTCCCTCCCCCTTCCCTCTCTTCCTCCTTCCCTCATTCCCCCTCCCTCTTTTCCTCCTTCCCTCTCTTCCTCCTTCCCTCATTCCCCCTCCCTCTCTTCCTCCTTCCCTCATTCCCCCTTCCCTCTCTTCCTCTTTCCCTCCCAACCCCTTCCCTCTCTTCTGCCTTCCCTCTCTTCCTTACCCTTTCCCTCTTCCCCTTCCCTCTTCCCCTTCCCTCTCTTCCTTCTTACCCCTCCCCCTTCCCCCTTACCTCTCTTCCTCCTCCCCTTCCCTCTTTCGTCCCTTCCCTCTCTTCTGCCTTCCCTCTCTTCCTTCCCCCTACCCCTCTCCCTCCTCCCCTTCCCTCTTTCCTCCCTTCCCTCTCTTCTGCCTTCCCTCTCTTCCTTCCCCCTTCCCTCTTTCCCTCCTCCCCTTCCCTCTTTACTCCCTTCCCTCTCTTCCTCCTTCCCTTCCCTCCTTCCCCCTTCCCCCTCTTCCTCCTTCCCTTCCCTCCGTCCCCCTTCCCCCTCTTCCTCCTTCCCTTCCCTTCTTCCCCCTTCCCCCTCTTCCTCCTTCCCTCTGTCTCCCCTGGATTCTGATAACTGACACACTATAACCCATCTCTTGTTTTAGCTCAGGTAAAAGCTGAAAGATAGGGACTTTGTCCCTATGACTGCTGATGGCAATTGGAGTTTTCAAGTTCTTATGAAAATCCTTTGAGCCAAATTGTTAAAGATGTTGAAAAGTTGTTTTGAAGGGGACATGGTGTGCTGTACCATAGTCTGTGGCCTGTTCAGGCCAGACAGAGCTCTGACTAAAGTGTTTTCCCCCAGCTTGGTGCTAAGCTCAGTCTGTCAGCACAGGATCCTGATGAAAGACGTGCGGCCCCACTCCCCGCTTGCCGGTCGTTAGTGCTTTCATCCTCCTCTGTACTTCACACAGAGACACTTTTATCACAATAAGTGCATTCATCATCTAAACTGGAGAAAAAAACACAAATGACACTCAAATGTTCCATTGAGCTATGACAATGCAGTCATGGCAGTAACAGCAAACGGTCAACTGATGTTCAGCCCTATGGCCCTGTTACGTGTGAACAGGGACTAGTTATATAGTGCTACAACAGGCCCCTGGTGTCCCCTTTTAAAGGCTCTATGATTTTGTCTCTCTCTGCAGAGTCTGTCCCTCCTTCAGCGACTCTGCAACTCAGTGCTAAGCTTGCAGGATAAAGTGTGTGTGTGTGATGGTGGTGTGTGTGTGATGGTGGTGGTGGTGTGTGTGATGGTGGTGGTGGTGTGTGTGTGTGTGTGATGGTGGTGTGTGTGTGTGTGCTTTCAGAGGACGGCATAATGGAATGCCTCGGCTCCGTCTGCCAAGAGCACTTTTCCCATGCGCCCATGAGCCAAGACTTCCCCCATCCAGCCAAGAATAGCGCTGGTGTCCTTACACACACATACACACACATACACATACACATACACACACACATACACACACACATACACATACACAGACACACACACACACAGCGCCAGATAAAGTGCTGTAGTGGCTGCCTAGTGCGTAGAGGCTTCTCGTACAACACTGCGCCCCGGGGTCCTTAGCAGCACTGTGTTTCTCTGTGTCACACACACACACACACACACACACACACACACACACACACACACACACTTACACTCCCATCCGATCCCTCTCCACCTACACACTCCCCCCAGTAGCGGCACCCACACAGAGGCACTGAATCAAAGCCTGTATCAATTGCCAGAGGAGGTTGTCTGCTTAGCTTTTATCAGGTAATATATCTCTCTGTAGTTGTACCTGATGTGGGCCAAAGAGCCAGCCAACCAGTATCCTCCTCCTCCTCCTTCCGCAGTGCCTTTGTGAATGCCAGCACAAGGTGAGCACACTGCATGCCTGCATTATTGCTACCAGACTTTTCAAATTGTATTTACTGCACTTGATTGAGCTTGCCTGGTGCAAAGGAACCAATGGAATTGTCCCAAAAGTGCAAACCCTGTCTTTATGTCACTCCAGTCGGTCAACGGAACACTCTAAGTATTTGAAAGTAAACAAACGCTACTTCAACCCTGGTCTGAATACTACTGCTACTGCTGCTCTACAATACATTACATAAGCTAGTCTATAGTTTTGAACCATAAACACTATCCAGTACATATTTCTGAGGCAAAGGTTGGGTCAGCGCCATGGGCGCTTGTGGCGGGGAGTCTCGGGGACCATAACAATTTTGCATTTCGAAAAACATTTTCCTGCAATTCTACAAATGAAATAAGTATTTGAATTTTGTATTTGGTAGGTTAAGAAAAAGAATAGTTAAATTGCACATTGCGTTTTCGTCTTCTTTTTGTCACAAATAATGGGATCACAATAATGTAGTACAATTCAAAATGATTTTGATTTATCTATTAACAATTTTCTTTCTCAATATGGCAGTGTTATCTGGAGGCCATTGAACAAGAACTGACAACTTGAAAATGCAACTGTTAACTTGAAAAGTTTTTGCATTTATATTTGGTCATTGATAATGTCAGCATAAAAAATTATATTGTACTGTATTATTCATGTGTCATTATCAATAAAATGTTTTTTGGGGGGGAGCAGCTACAGTGAGGGAACAAAGTATTTGATCCCCTGCTGATTTTGTACGTTTGCCCACTGACAAAGAAATGATCAGTGTTACGGTTTTCTAGGTGTGAAGGAGAGTCGGACCAAACTGCAGCGTGTAGATTGCGATCCATGTTTAATGAACAACGAATAAACACAAACACTACAAAACAAAGAACGTAACGAAAACCGAAACAGCCTATACTGGTGCAAACTAACATAGAGGACAACATAGAGGACAACATAGAGGACAACATAGAGGACAACATAGAGGACAACATAGAGGACAACATAGAGGACAACATAGAGGACAACATAGAGGACAACATAGAGGACAACATAGAGGACAACATAGAGGACAACATAGAGGACAACATAGAGGACAACATAGAGGACAACATAGAGGACAACATAGAGGACAACATAGAGGACACTAAGGACAATCACCCACGACAAACTCAAAGAATATGGCTGCCTAAATATGGTTCCCAATCAGAGACAACGATAAACACCTGCCTCTGATTGAGAACCACTCCAGACAGCCATAGACTTTGCTAGATAACCCCACTAGCTACAATCCCAATACATACACACCAAAACCCCAAGACAAAACACACCACAATACAAAAATCCCATGCCACACCCTGGCCTGACCCAATACATGAAGAAAAACACAAAATACTTAGACCAGGGCGTGACAATCAGTCTATAATTTTAATGGTAGGTTTATTTGAACAGTGAGAGACAGAATAACAACAACAAAATCTAGAAAAACGCATGTCAAAAATGTTATAAATTGATTTGCATTTCAATGAGGGAAATAAGTATTTGACCCCTCTACAAAACATGACTTAGTACTTGGTGGCAAAAACCCTTGTTGGTAATCACAGAGGTCAGACGTTTCTTGTAGTTGGCCACCAGGTTTGCCCACACCTCAGGAGGGATTTTGTCTCACTCCTCTTTGCAAATCTTCTCCAAGTCATTAAGGTTTCGAGGCTGACATTTGGCAACTCGAACCTTCAGCTCCCCCCCACAGATGTTCTATGGGATTAAGGTCTGGAGACTGGCTAGGCCACTCCAGACCTGCTTCTTCTTGAGCCACTCCTTTATTGCCTTGGCCATGTCCTTTGGGTCATTGTCATGCTGGAATACCCATCCACGACCCATTTTCAATGCCCTGTCTGAGGGAAGGAGGTTCTCACTCAAGATTTGACGGTACATGGCCCCATCCATCATCCCTTTGTTGCGGTGAAGTTGTCCTGTCCCCTTAGCAGAAAAACACCCCCAAAGCATAATGTTTCCACCTCCATGTTTGACGGTGGGGATGGTGTTCTTGGGGTCATAGGCAGCATTCCTCCTCCTCCAAACACAGCGAGTTGAGTTGATGCCAAAGAACTCCATTTTGGTCTCATCTGACCACAACACTTTCACCCAGTTGTCCTCTGAATCATTCAGATGTTCATTGGCAAACTTCAGACGGGCATGTATATGTGCTTTCTTAAGCAGGGGGACCTTGCGGGCGCTGCAGGATTTCAGTCCTTCATGGCGTAGTGTGTTACCAATTGTTTTCTTGGTGACTATGGTCCCAGCTGCCTTGAGATCATTGACAAGATCCTCCCGTGTAGTTCTGGGCTGATTCCTCACCGTTCTCATGATCCTTGCAACTCCACGAGGTGAGATCTTGCATGGAGCCCCAGGCCGAGGGAGATTGACAGTTCTTTTGTGTTTCCTCCATTTGCGAATAATCGCACCAACTGTTGTCACCTTCTCACCAAGCTGCTTGGCGATGTTCTTGTAGCCCATTCCAGCCTTGTGTAGGTCTACAATCTTGTCCCTGACATCCTTAGAGAGCTCTTTGGTCTTGGCCATGGTGGAGAGTTTGGAATCTGATTGATTGATTGCTTCTGTGGACAGGTGTCTTTTATACAGGTAACAAACTGAGATTAGGAGCACTCCCTTTAAGAGTGTGCTCCTAATCTCAGCTCGTTACCTGTATAAAAGACACCTCTGGGAGCCAGAAATCTTTCTGATTGAGAGGGTGTCAAATACTTATTTCCCTCATTAAAATGCAAATCAATTTATAACATTTTTGACATGCGTTTTTCTGGATTTTTTTGTTTGTTATTGTGTCTCTCACTGTTCAAATAAACCTACCATTACAATTATAGACTGATAATGTATTTGCCAAGTACATTTAAACTTAGTTTTTCACAATTCCTGACATTTAATCCTAGTAAAAAATCTCTGTCTTAGATCAGTTAGGATCACCACTTTATTTTAAGAATGTGAAATGTCAGAATAATAGTAGAGAGAATGATTTATTTCAGCTTTTATTTCTTTCATCACATTCTCAGTGGGTCAGAAGTGTACATACACTCAATTAGTATTTGGTAGCATTGCCTTTAAATTGTTTAACTTGGGTCAAACGTTTCAGGTATGCTTCCAGAAGCTTCCCACAATAAGTTGGGTGAATTTTGGCCCATTTCTCCTGACAGAGCTGGTGTAACTGAGTCAGGTTTGTAGGCCTCTTGTTCGCTCATGCTTTTTCAGTTCTGTCCACAGATTTTCTATAGAATTGAGGTCGGGGCTTTGTGATGGCCACTCCAATACCTTGACTTTGTTGTCCTTAAGCCATTTTGCCACAACTTTGGAAGTATGCTTTGCCCATTTGGAAGACCCATTTGCGACCAAGCTTGAACTTCCTGAATGATGTCTTGAGATGTTGCTTCAATATATCCACATAATTTCCCCTCTTCATGATGCCATCTATTTTGTGAAGTGCACCAGTCCCTCCTGTAGCAAAGCACCCAGACAACATGATGCTGCCACCCCCGTGCTTCACGGTTGGGATGGTGTTCTTCGGCTTGCAAGCCTCCCCCTTTTTCCTCCAAACATGGTCATTATGGCCAAACAGACATTTCTCCAAAAAGTACAATCTTTGTCCCCATGTGCAGTTGCAAACCATAGTCTGTCTTTTGTAAGGTTGTTTTGGAGCGGTGGCTTTGCTGAGCGGCCTTTCAGGTTATGTCGATATAGGACTAATTTTACTGTGGATATAGATACTTTGTACCTGTTTCCTCCATTATCTTCACAAGGTCCTATGCTGTTGTTCTGGGATTGATTTGCACTTTTCTCACCAAAGTAGGTTCATCTCTAGGAGACGGAACGTGTCTCCTTCCTGAGCGGTATGACGGCTGCGTGGTCCCATGGTGCTTATACTTGCGTACTATTGTTTGTACAGATGAACGTGGTACCTTCAGGCGTTTGGAAATTGCTCCCAATGATGAACCAGACATGTGGAGGTCTACAATTCTTTTTCTGAAGTCTTGTCTGATTTCTTTTGGTTTTCCCATGATGTCAAGCAAAGAGGCACTGAGTTTGAGGATAGGCCTTGAAATACATCCACAGGTACAAATGATGTCAATTAGCCTATCAGAAGCTTCTAAAGCCACTACATAATTCTGGAATTGTGCAAGCTGTTTAGAGGCACAGTCAACTTAGTGTTTGTAAACTTCTAACCCACTGGAATTGTGATACAGTGAATGATAAGTGAAATAATCTGTCTGTAAACAATTTTTGGAAGAATGACTTGTGTCATGCACAAAGTAGATTTCCTAACCGATTTGCCAAAACTATAGTTTGTTAACAAGAAATTTGTGGAGTGGTTGAAAAACGAGTTTTAATGACTAATGACCTAAGTATATGTAAACTTCCGACTTCAACTGTAAATACCTTATTTACATAAGTATTCAAAGCCTTTGCTATGAGACTCGAAATTGAGCTCAGGTGCATCTTATTTCCATTGATCATCTTTGAGATGTTTCTACAACTTGATTGGAGTCCACCTGTGGTAAATTGGAAAGGCACACACCTGTCTTTATAAGGTCCCACAGTGTATATGAATGTCAGAGAAAAAGAAACAAGCCATGAGGTCAAATGAATTGTCCGTAGAGCTCCGAGACAGGATTGTGTCAAGGCGCAGATCTGGGGAAGGGTACCAAAAAATGTCTGCAGCATTGAAGGTCCCCAAGAACACGGTGGCCTCCATCATTTTCAATGGAAGATGTTGGGAACCGCCAAGACTCTTCCTAGAGCTGTCCACCCTGACAAGCTGAGAAATCGGGGAGGTGACCAAGAACCCGATGGTCACTCTGACAGAGCTCCAGAGTTCCTCTGTGGAGATAGGATAATCTTCCAGAAGGACAATCATCTCTGCAGCACACCATCAATCAGGCCTTTATGGTAGAATGGCCTGGTGGAAGCCACTCCTCAGTAAAAGGCACATGACGGCCCACCTGGAGTTTGCCAAAAGGCACCTAAAGACTCTCAGACCATGAGAAACAAGATTCTCTGGTCTGATGAAACCAAGATTGAACTCTTTGGCCTGAATGCCAAGCATCACGTCTGGAGGAAACCTGGCACCATGTCTATGGTGAAGCATTGTGGTGGCAGCATCATGCTGTGGGGATGTTTTTCAGAGGCAAGGACTGGGACATTAGTCAGGATCTAGGGAAAGATAAACAGAGCAAAGTACAGAGATATCCTTGATGAAAACCTGCTCCAGAACCCTCAGGACCTCAGACTGGGGCAAAGGTTCACGTTCCAACAGGACAACAACCCTAAGCACACAGCCAAGACAACGCAGGATTGGTTTTGGGGCAAGTCTCTGAATGTCTTTGAGTGGCCCAGCAAGAGCCTGGACTTGAACCCGATCAAACATCTCTGGAGAGACCTGAAAATAGCTGTGCAGCGACGCTCCCCATCCATCCTTGAGAGGATCAGAACTTGAGAGGATCTACAAAAAAAGAATGGGAGAAACTCCCCAAATACAGCTGTGCCAAGCTTGTAGCATCATACCCAAGGATGTTTCAAATTAACTTGTCTCAGCAGCATAAATATTTGATGCAAAGAGGGTATAAATTGCTGATTTTGTCAATATGACTTAACAAGCCAAGCAGAGCTGTTTGTTTTATCAAGATCCTAATCATACATACACAGCCAGGTTACATTGTAACCGCAAAGCGGCCACAGTGTGCTCGCATATGGGGCTCACCCAAGAATGTTACATTTGTAACTGAATGAAAACATTTGAACAATGTTATTTAACCGATTGGTGATTGGAAAATAGATGGGAAAATGCAGAATGGTGTTAAATGCCTGCAAACAGGAAAATTATTTTACAGATTCAAATATTAGGCCTACTGATTATTTCTCAATTGCGAGCTACTCATTGCAACCTTTGGTAGGCTGATGAAATACTCTGAGTCCGAGGCTGTTATACAGCGAAGCTAAGACATGCCTGGGCCGTGCACTTCATGGTTCAAAATTATACAATTCATTTGCTCAAGTTGCATGCCGCTCAAATGATATTTAGCAACAACCATTGGACCAACACCATCGGACATGAAACAACGATGCAAATATAACAACAGCACAACATTACTAATCATTGAAAATGACAAATGACCCAATGGATCCTGATAGCTTCCTGGTAAAAAAGTGGGGGTGAAAACACATACATTTTCACCCCCATTTTGAAAGTGGGGATGCAGCTGCTCCATTTGATCCAGGTCAGAAGAGATGAGAGTGTTTTTTTTGTTTAACTAACCCTGTCTGGTCACTCATTGCTCTGGTGATAGTAAACTGGCAGTGGATTATCTGCAGAGTCACAGCACAGTGGCATAATGGAGATAGTGTTGGGTTACAGGCTGATAGGGTGTGGATTTGGGGTCTGTGTGTGGGGGGGGGGACAGGTTAACTGGTTAGGTTTGTACATGTGAGAGTCATGCCTGTTCCATGGGACAGCTGCATATGGGGAGCTGTTATGCTTACTAGGGTCAGGTTCTGCATCGTAAACACTCAAACACACACGCACCCTCACCTCTGTTGTGCTATGGTTGAGAAAGACCAGTCATTGTATTAAAGCTAGCTGACTTCACTGTCCTCACTTCTCCTCTCATATCCTCCTCTCCCTATCTCTCATCTCCTCCTCTTCCCCTCTCTCTCTCTCTCTCTATCTCCTCTCTTATCCTTTTCCTCCTCTCACCTCCTCATCTCCCTCTCTCTCCTCTCTCTCCTCTCATATCCTCCTCTCCCTATCGCTCTTCTCCTTTCATCTCCTCTCCCTCTCATCTCCTCCTCTCCCTCTCTCCTATCTTTCTCCTTTCCCTCTCATCTCATCTGTGTTTTTCTCTCCACAGTAGTGCCACTGCAGCAGTGCTGTTCTAATCAGAACCATGTAATACAGGGGTTCCCAAACTTTTTTGGCCAGCGACGCCATTTTAATATCTGAAAATTCTCACGACCCCAACCATGTGAATTTTTTTTTTTTAATTAACAGCCAAATGGTGCTATGGCAGTCAATTTCAAAACTTTCTAACAGTATTTCTGATTGTATTCTCAACTCCCCATCATGTATTTTTAATGTGAGGCTATGACAGTCAACTGCAGATTAGTCTGGGATCATTTCTCTTATCTCACCTCCACTAATGAGATGGGTGTGGCTTGATGTCCTGTCAGAGCTTCTCAAAGTCAGGGGGCGTGGTCGACAGTGCACACCTCATCTCTTCTTTCACATTCAACTTGGACCGATATTTGTTTTTAATGCAGACGAGAGCACTGAATCAGTGTACCATGAGTTGTAATGCTCGGAGGGAGATGGCAGGGTATTCCCTTTGAGTCAGGAACCAAACCTCCTCCATAGTGACCCGTGAATGCGTTTTGATGATTCGGTCACTCATCTGTATAATTGTTGTTGTATCTCCCCTGCATGCTTGCGTTCAGTTCTCTCAGTTTCCTAAATATGTCTGTTACATAGGCAAGGAGACACATTTTATTTTCAAAGTCAACAGAGTCTGTTTTTTACATCCATTACAAATGACAACAGTTCCTCTCTCAACACTCCCACTCGATAACCACCAGGCCTCAGTGTGAAGTAGAACATTGTCATGCTCTGATCCCACATAGTTTTTTTAACAGGTGTGCGCAATGTATATAGTTTCCAATTGAAGTTACCTGCTGCGTATCTCTGAGTTTTGCTCCCAGCTCTTTTGGCACCAGTTGCTTTCGGTGTATCCATTATAGCTTAGTGGGTGTATAATACAATGCATCCATATGGCATTCATAACTAGAATGCAGAGGCCTGCCCGCCGTCCCGGGATAGATAGAGCCCCATCTGTGCAAAATCCCACCACTCGATCCCATGGAATCTGTTTTTCGTCAATAAAGCCACACAGCACAGTGAACATGGGGAATCGTGAGACAGAATGATTTGTCCTTGTGAGTAGCATCCCCCAACAAGTAGCGAACAAAAGTCTATGCATGGGCATCTCGGCCCTCACAGCTAACATCCATTGGGAGAGCATACGATGGGGAGTTTTTGAGTCGTTCAGTCAGTTTCCCCTTGATTGCTAGTTATAGCATCAATTCTTAGTTTCACAGTGTTATCTGACAGAGGTGTTGATATGAGGTGTTGGTATTGATATATCCCCACACATCAAAGTCTCGGCAATAGTGTGTGGTTTGATAGCGTTGCAGGCCTCACCATTCACCGTGGGAATGTGGTCTTTTCCCACAATCCCAGGGTGCTCTCTAGTTGAATTTTTACTTTTAGATTTTAATCATTTTCAATAAGATTAACCACATTACAATGTTTTTGAGAGACAAAGATGATATTATACTAGAATTGTTATTATATATATATTTTTTACCAGGATTTAGAGAATTCTCCATTTTCATGTCAGCCAGTCATGACCCCTAGTTTGGCAACCGCTGATGTTATGGCTTCAAATCTGCACAAAATCATATTTACACAAACACACACAAACAGACAGAAACACGTACACACATTCATTCACACATACACACACACTCTCATCTCTCTCGCTACCTCTCTCTTTCACTCTCACACACATGCACGCATACACACACATACCACACACGTTCTTGCAGAACTACAGTATCTCACCCATGTGACTTTTCCAGAACTCCACAAACCTTGGATCTGATTGGTTGACAAATAGCCTCAGCATATCGACGTCTCAGAACTAGTTTTGGGCTTTATTCTAACACCCATTTGTCTTTCTTTTTGGTGTGTTTTGGGAAGGAAAAGTAGTTGTTTTTCCTGGCACTCTCTCTTATGTGACATCCCTCCATCCCTCTCTCATACCATCCCTCTTTCCCTCTCTTAAAGCTGTGCTTTCAGACAGGAGTGAAGAGACTTTTCCTGAAATACATAGAGGCCAGTGCCAGGTTAGAGTTGAATATTTCAAAGGCTGCCTATCTCTTTTTGATCATTTTTCAGGGGAGAGGAGGGTGGGTTAATGGTGTGAGATCTCAGGCTATGGAGGTGGAATGCACTTTCTCAGAGTAGCATGAAGTTGTTCCTTGAAACTGATTTAAGGGCAGTGTTGGGTCTGTCTTCCTAATGGTTAAAGGCTCAGTGCAGTCAACAGCGTGATTTTCCTGTGTTTTATATATACAGTACCAGTCAAATGTTTGGACACTCATTCAAGGGTTTTTACTATTTTCTAGTGAAGACATCAACACTATGAAATAAGACATGGAATCATGTAGTAACCAAAAAAGTGTTAAACAAATCAAAATATATTTTAGATTTTAGATTATTCAAAGTAGCCACCCTTTGCCTTGATGAGAGCTTTGCACACTCTTGGCATTCTCTCAACCAGCTTCACCTGGAATGCTTTTCCAACTGTCTTGAAGGAGTTACTACATATGCTGAACACTTGTTAGCTGCTTTTCCTTCACTCTGCGGTCCAACTCATCCCAAACCATCTCAATTGGGTTGAGTTTGGGTGATTGAAATTGGCCGTAAATAAGAATTTGTTCTTAACTGACTTGCCTAGTTTAATAAAGGTAAAATAAAAAAGTAAAATAAAAAATAGTGGAGGCTAGGTCATCTGATGCAGCACTCCATCACTCTCCTTCTTGGTCAAATAGCCCATACACAGCCTGGAGGTATGTTGGGTCATTGTCCTATAGTAACCAAAAAAGTGTTATACAAATCAAAATATATTTTATATTTGACATCCTTCAAAGGGCTACCGCACACAGGGATATCGCAGAACACCCTGTGGCTATTTTGAAGAATATAAAATATTTAAAAAATATTTTGATTTGTTTAACACTTTTTTGGTTACTACATGATTCCATATGTGTTATTTCATAGTTGATGAAAATAGTACAAATTTAGAAAATTGTAAAAATAAAGAAAAACCCTTGAATGAGTAGGTGTGTCCAAACGTTTGACTGGTACTGTATAAATATAGTATATCCATTCTATGAGGATGGATTAAAATAATGTGACATTTTGAAAATGATGTTAATGCCCTTTTAATGTAAGAGCTGTTTGAAAAGACCACCTGAAATGTCAGCCTGTTTTGGTGGGATGGAGTTTTGGCCTGCCTGGTGACATCATCAGGATGGGGAATGAGTTAAAAGAGCGATAATAAAGAGAGTTCCAAACCTCTTTGTCAATAACAGCACATTTTCAGTTTTCCCCTCTCCACTCAAACCCCTCCCAGACAGTCCTAGAAAAATGATGGCTTGAGAAATTGCTCTGCTACGAAGCTTTTTTTGTATTCATTTTTTAAATGTTTTTAATTGAAAATCACAGTAAGGTACTTAATTGTTACCTAGTAATGATTTGATATTTAGATAAAAATGTCTGCATTGGACCTTTAAGATATGGTTTCAGGAAGGGCAACTTCTATCTGGAGTGTACTCTCATCATCTCACTCTATGCTAGGATGGTTACTATGGAAATCGTCTCTCTTAACAACCATTAATACATTCTAAGATAGCTAGCAGGACATTTCAAAGAAGGCTCACGAGATTACTTAGGAAAGTGACTGGGTAACTGGGATGGATACATATGTTGAGGGGACCGGATGACACCTACGTCACCTTAGAGGACCTGACACCTACCTTGACAATGTCACCTGGCTCAAAGGGATCTCAATAACTAGTGTAGGGATGCTGCATCTCCATTAAGTTCATTCATATCCACATCTGATAACATTCTAACATGATGTCATCATCATTCTGCTACATAGTTAAATGGCCTGTAAATTACAACTGAGGGCTAGTTGTGTTAAGTAAATGTATGGTTCTTACTGTTCAGTTCTCTGAATGTGTGATTTCCCTCCCTGACTTTCCTAGACTCTGTACCCCATGGGTCTGTGCAGGCCCTGTTTTTTAAAGGTGTTTGTGTTGGTTAGTGAGTATGTGCTTGTGTGTTTCGAGAGAGTGTGTGTGTGTGTGTGTACTGCACGTCTCAGTGTGCAGGCTGCTCTCTCCCTCTCCCTGGGACAGGTCCTCTGGTTCCCATGGTATCAGATGACGGTCGGTTTATAGAGCTGTCGTCCAGGGTAGAGGGCGGGGGCAGTGTGTGTGTGTGTGTGTGTGTGTGTGTGTGTGTGTGTGTGTGTGTGTGTGTGTGTGTGTGTGCGTACGTACGTACGTGCATGTGTGCTTGTTTATTAGCTGAGGTCTGTCTAAACGTTTGATCTGTCACAAATAAATCATTACTGCCCTTTAAAATGGCCCGCCGTGCCTCGAGACAATATGTTTGTGTCTAGAAGGAGGGCAGTGGATTGGTACCATGTGAAGCAGTAGTTAACAGTGTGCAGTATGGGGGTGATTAGGCCTTACGAAAGACTTACATTAGATGCTATGTTATATGGAGAGCACATTGGATGCACTAGTTCAATAGTTCCGTTCACAATAGACCCACTTTTCTGTCCATTATACTGTAGCAGCAAAATAACAGGCACAATCACCTGTACAGAACATGATGTATATGATGTGTAGATGATGATTGGCCAGACAGTGTGTGTTTGTGCGTGTGGAATCCTGGTTGTCCAACACCAAACCAGAAAGCGTGGCCCTGTGTGCGAGTGAAGAGAGAGAGAGTGTGTGTATGTGTGTGTGCCCCAGTTTTGAGACACGTTTTGCTTTTGTTGCCCATGTTTCATAAAACACACACCTAGATGGAAGGTTGTTGTTTGATCAGTTTAGATGACCACGTTCATATTATAAATAGTCATTTCAATTTATTTCACCTTGTTCATGTTTTTCACCTAGAACTCAGATCTTGGGCAAAGTACTCGTCACGCGAGCCTAGCTCACTGATGCACAGTTGCTAACAAGCGTAAACTTCTGAGCTAATTTGACGACCCGATTCAGTACTAAGAACAAAAAGTCATGGGTATGTCCCAAACGGCACTATACTCCCTAATGCACCCTATGGGCCCTAGTGAAAATCAGAACACTATAGGGAGCAGGGTGCCATTTGGGACACAGACCATAATAATAACAGTCTAATTGCTTTACAAGGTTGTGATGTTTACATGTAAACTAATTAGGACCTTTTATTCATATATTCATATTTTGACAGAGTGACCTTAAGGGCCTGTTGACCTTTGCATGACAGAGCTAGGCCTGCTGAATCACTTTGCCTCACACATACGGGTGAGCACACACACACACTTGACACTCTGGCCGATGATTTGTTTACCTCTGGATAACATGAAAACAGCCTAACCAGCTCTGCTGGCAACAATTTCATGATGCTTTTTTTGCAGACGTTTACTGACACCGGCCATATTCAACGGATGTTGTACACACATCACGTAACGTTAGCTAACGAGCCAGCCAGATAACGTTAGCTAGTTAACCAACAATGAACAAAGTGACAACACTGCCTAACATTAGACTCTAACTAGAAAAGCAAACAGCTCTGGGAAACGAATAATAACGTCCGCTAGGGAGCCAGCCAGCTAACGTTAGCTAGCTAGCTAACAGTACACTTTAGCTTGAAATGAAACCACTTTCTGTCAAATTAGATATGTGTAATATCGGAAACTGTAGCTAGCTAACGCCAGTTTATCTTACCTGTATACATCAACATGCATCATGGACGCGTCTCCCTGTCAGAAATGCCATACCACTGTTGCCCTTAGTTTGAAGATGTAACCCGGAGACAGGTGTTTTCTCCATCTCTTTAGCTATCATACTCTAATTCCACTGATTTCAAAACTTGATCCTCC
The DNA here is from genome assembly GCF_018296145.1 of Oncorhynchus tshawytscha. NCBI lineage: Eukaryota > Metazoa > Chordata > Actinopteri > Salmoniformes > Salmonidae > Oncorhynchus > Oncorhynchus tshawytscha. The sequence goes on from NC_056441.1 coordinate 21,193,769, forward strand.
AGAAAATGGAGAGCAACACTTATGCAGCTCCACTACATAATACATTTTTTTAAGCCGCATTCGACAGGATTACCAACACAGACTGAGGAGTTCAAATAGACAGACGCCTTCAATATGGCAGACCAGTCCGAACTCCTCTCTCAGCATGTCCAGTCCACTCATTATCTCAGCCAATCATGGCTAGTGGGAAGGTTGCTAACTTTTTCTGTGGCGTAACCAACCAGGCTCGTAATTTACATTTTTTATTCGTATTTACAGATGGCATACAAGTTTGTTATTAAGGCACATGAAAGTTCACGTTCGAAAAGGCATTTCTGCCCAAAAATGCATTTAGATTTTTAAATGTACGTTCAAGCGGCTCTCCTGTGAAGTCGTAACTTGCGGCATATGCCTAGTTTCCTGAATCAGGTCACATATTATCCTTTTGCTCATTTGATGACTTTGCGGAGGTCATAGTGGGACTTATTGTAGTTGTTCCTGTCCTCAGTGTAGCCTCAGGGTTGTCTGCGATAGCCCTGTGTGCGGCAGCCCTATCCTTAAGGTTAGCGCCAACCTCAGTGTCCAGGGCTTCTGATTGGGGAAGCAGCGAACCTTGCATTTCCTAATGAAGCCACTGACGGAGGTGGTTATCTTGTTGATGTTATCATCTAAGTCCTGAAACATATTCCAATCAGCGCTATTAAAGCAGTCCTGTAGAATAATCTCTGATTCTGGTGACCATTTCTCACCGGAGCAAGTCACGGGTATTTCCTGTTTGAGCTTCTGCTTGTAAACAGGAAGCAGGAGTACGGAGTCATGATCTGATTTGCCTAATGGCAGACAAGGGAGAGCCTTGTATGCTTGCTTGTGGATAGAATAACAGTGGTCCAGGACTATATCATCCCTAGTGGCGAGGGAGACGTGTTGATGGAAGTTGGGCATCATGTCCTAGTGACGTGGAATTAAAATCGCCGGCAACCAGAAAAGCAGCCACTGGATGTTTTCCTACTTGGTTATCGCCTTGTATAGTTCGATAAGTGTCAGCTTGTTATTGTTCTTGTCCTGAGGTGGAATGTTTGCAACAGTCACAATAACAGCTGAAAACTCCCTCGGGAGGCAGAAGGGTCATCATTTGACTATCAGGTATTCCAAGATGGGTGAACAATGGGTCGACACTTCCACCGTGATCCAGTCAGCGCGCCAGTTGTTGTTGATGAAGAGGCAAACCCCTCCCCCCTTGATTTCCCCGGCTCCACTGCCCTGTCCACACAGTGAATGGAGAATCCATGGAGTTGGATAGCCATTGGTGGTATCTTGTCAGAGAGCCATGTTTCAGAAAAGCAGAGAATATTGCAGTTTGGAGTGTCCCCTTGGTAGCAAATCCACGATCAGAGGTCATCCATCTTGCACACGGACACACACATACGGGTAAGCACGCAAATACACGCTATCACACACACAACCAAACACACTTATCCTTTGTTAGATTCTGTCACATGGAACTCCTGTCTGCTTAATTAGTGGTCCGTCTGTGAGCAAAATGCCTGGCAGTTTGAAGGGAACTATGGTACACAGAAAATCAAAGCAAATCAGATGTAATAGTCACATACGCCGATAAGGGGTAGACCTTAACGTGAAATACTTAGTTACAAGCCCTTAACCAACAATGCTGTTCAGGAAATAGTTAAGAAAATATTTATTTTGTATTTATATATAACGAAGCTATAAACAGGGGCTACCGGTACTGAGTCAATGTGCGGGGGTGCAGGTTAGTCACATGTAGGTGGGGGTAAAGTGACTATGCATAGATAATAAACAGCGAGTAGCTCACATAGGTGTTCCTTTTGTCCAGGTGGGAAAGGACATTGTGGAGTGCGATTGAGATTGCGTGGATCTGTTGGGGCGGTATGTGAATTAGAGTGGGTCTAGGGTTCCTGGGATGATGGTGTCACTCTAACTGAAACAGTGTCAACAACATGATGTAATTGTATTGAAGTGAATTTGATTTCTCCAGCCTCTCTCTCTCAATTCAATTCAATTCAAGTGGCTTTATTGGCATGGGAAAGCAAGTAAGGTAGATCATATACAAAAGTGAAATAAACAATACAAATTAACAGTAAACATTACACATACAGAAGTTTCAAAACAATAAAGACATTACAAATGTCATATTATATATATATATATATATATATATATATATATATATATATATATATATACAGTGTTGTAACAATGTACAAATGGTTAAAGTACACAAGGGAATATAAATAAGCATAAATATGGGTTGTATTTACAATGGTGTTTGTTCTTCACTGGTTGCCCTTTTCTTGTGGCAACAGGTCACAAATCTTGCTGCTGTGATGGCACACTGTGGTATTTCACCCAGTAGATATGGGAGTTGTAATCTGTGTAATCTGAGGGAAATATGTCTCTCTAATATGGTCATACATTTGTCAGGAGGTTAAGAAGTGCAGCTCAGTTTCCACCTCATTTTGTGGGCAGTTAGCACATAGCCTGTCTTTTCTTGAGAGCCAGATCTGCCTACGGCGGCCTTTCTCAATAGCAAGGCTATGCTCACTGAGTCTGTACATAGTCAAAGCTTTCCTTAAGTTTGGGTCAGTCACCGTGGTCAGGTATTCTGCCACTGTGTACTCTCTGTTTAGGGCCAAATAGCATTCTAGTTTGACTGTTTTTTTGTTAATTCTTTCCAATCTGTCAAGTAATTATCTTTTAGTTTTCTCATGATTTGGTTGGGTCTAATTGTGTTGCTGTCCTGTGGCTTTGTGGGGTCTGTTTGTGAAGAGAGCCCCAGGACCAGCTTGCTTAGGGGACTCTTCTCTAGGTTCATTTCTCTGTAGGTGATGGCTTTGTTATGGAAGGTTTGGGAATCACTTCCTTTTAGGTGGTTGTAGAATTTAACGTCTCTTTTCTGGATTTTGATAATTAGTGGGTATCGGCCTAATTCTGCTCTGCATGCATTATTTGGTGTTCTACGTTGTACACACTCTCTCTCTCTCTCTCTCTCAATTCAATTCAATTCAATTCGCTTTATTGGCATGATGTAACAATGTACATATTGCCAAAGCTTATTTTGGATATTTACAATATAAAAAATATTGTCAACGGGACAACAGTATCAACAATAACCAAGTGTCAAAATAACCATACATTCAACAATAACAATAAGTATACAGTAGAGTACATGTGCAGGTTGATTGGTCGGTCAGACACTGTCCCTCATCTTATGGCAGGCAGCAATGTAGTGCGCCGCCAACCCACAGCTCTCTGCGTCCTCCACCAACAGGACGGGTAGCCTATCCTCATGAGAGAGGTCTTTGAAACCTTGAATAATCTCTGTCTCTCTCTCTCCCTCTCTCTCTCTCTCTCTCTCTCTCTGCAAAACAAAATCATTTTTAGTTGGTTTGTATTATTGTCATTGTTGGGATATCAGTGGATTGTTTCTGTATGAATGTGTCCTTGAATGAGTCTGTGAATATGTGTGTGTGTGTGTGTGTGTGTGTGTGTGTGTGTGTGTGTGTGTGTGTGTGTGTGTGTGTGTGTGTGTGTGTGTGTGTGTGTGTGTGTGTGTGTGTGTGTGTGTGTGTGTGTGTGTGTGTGTGTGTGCCAGATTGCACACTTACTTGTGTGTGTGTGTGAATTTGTTTGTGTTTCTGTTTGTGTTTGTGTATTTGTGTACTCAAGCCTATAGGATTATAGAGCAATAGAGGGATTTAGCAATGCTTTGCCCGTCCATTCCTCTCCCTTTGTAATCCCAGACACACACACACAAACACACTCCCTCTCTCTCTCTCTCTCTCTCTGTGAGTAGTAGGTTGTAGTGGATTAGGGAGTTGGTGAATGGGAGCAGGAGGAGGATAGTGTCATAGTACACAGAGAGTACACAGGCTAACAGAAGGGTTCGTGATGAGGACAAGACTGAAGGACTGAGAGATTTATTTCAGCTTAACAACCCACTGGGTTTATGTCTACAACCCAGGCCAGTAGTATGCAGTTTGCATGTTGATACGGTAGTGTTTATGTCTACAACCCAGGCCAGTAGTATGCAGTTTGCATGTTGATACGGTAGTGTTTATGTCTACAACACAGGCCAGTAGTATGCAGTTTGCATGTCGATACGGTAGTGTTTATGTCTACAACCCAGGCCAGTAGTATGCAGTTTGCATGTCGATACGGTAGTGTTTATGTCTACAACCCAGGCCAGTAGTATGCAGTTTGCATGTCGATACGGTAGTGTTTATGTCTACAACCCAGGCCAGTAGTATGCAGTTTGCATGTTGATACGGTAGTGTTTATGTCTACAACCCAGGCCAGTAGTATGCAGTTTGCATGTTGATACGGTAGTGTTTATGTCTACAACCCAGGCCAGTAGTATGCAGTTTGCATGTCGAGGTAGTGTTTATGTCTACAACCCAGGCCAGTAGTATGCAGTTTGCATGTTGATACGGTAGTGTTTATGTCTACAACCCAGGCCAGTAGTATGCAGTTTGCATGTTGATACGGTAGTGTTTATGTCTACAACCCAGGCCAGTAGTATGCAGTTTGCATGTCGATACGGTAGTGTTTATGTCTACAACCCAGGCCAGTAGTATGCAGTTTGCATGTCGATACGGTAGTGTTTATGTCTACAACCCAGGCCAGTAGTATGCAGTTTGCATGTTGATACGGTAGTGTTTATGTCTACAACCCAGGCCAGTAGTATGCAGTTTGCATGTTGATACGGTAGTGTTTATGTCTACAACCCAGGCCAGTAGTATGCAGTTTGCATGTTGATACGGTAGTGTTTATGTCTACAACACAGGCCAGTAGTATGCAGTTTGCATGTTGATACGGTAGTGTTTATGTCTACAACCCAGGCCAGTAGTATGCAGTTTGCATGTCGAGGTAGTGTTTATGTCTACAACCCAGGCCAGTAGTATGCAGTTTGCATGTTGATACGGTAGTGTTTATGTCTACAACCCAGGCCAGTAGTATGCAGTTTGCATGTCGATACGGTAGTGTTTATGTCTACAACCCAGGCCAGTAGTATGCAGTTTGCATGTTGATACGGTAGTGTTTATGTCTACAACCCAGGCCAGTAGTATGCAGTTTGCATGTTGATACGGTAGTGTTTATGTCTACAACCCAGGCCAGTAGTATGCAGTTTGCATGTTGATACGGTAGTGTTTATGTCTGTACTGCTTCCCACCCACACACACACACACACACACACACACACACACACACACACACACACAAGCCAGGAATGTTATTTCCATGATTTCTCCATCAGATCGGTTGACTCATAGTTCATTCTGTTTATTGGGGTCAGATAGATGTTGAGACCGGTGTTTCAAGTGCGTTGGAATGGTTTTTCTGGAGCATTAGGAAAAGATGGGAGAGAGAGGTACAGATGGAGAGAGAGAGAGAGGTAAATATATATAGAGAGATATAAAGATGGGAGAGAGAGGTACAGATGGAGAGAGAGAGAGAGAGAGAGAGAGGTAAATATATATAGAGAGATATAAAGATGGAGAGAGGGAGGAAGAAATAAAGATAGAAGCAGAGAGAGTATTCCTTCTGAGTTGCTGTAGCTAGGCTGCAGTGTGTGATTATGAAGAGTGTGTGGGTTCTGTCTGATATGTACAGGCTGCAGTGTGTGATTATGAAGAGTGTGTGTGTTCTCTCTGATATGTACAGGCTGCAGTGTGTGATTATGAAGAGTGTGTGTGTTCTCTCTGATATGTACAGGCTGCAGTGTGTGATTATGAAGAGTGTGTGGGTTCTGTCTGATATGTACAGGCTGCAGTGTGTGATTATGAAGAGTGTGTGGGTTCTCTCTGATATGTACAGGCTGCAGTGTGTGATTATGAAGAGTGTGTGGGTTCTCTCTGATATGTACAGGCTGCAGTGTGTGATTATGAAGAGTGTGTGGGTTCTCTCTGATATGTACAGGCTGCAGTGTGTGATTATGAAGAGTGTGTGGGTTCTGTCTGATATGTACAGGCTGCAGTGTGTGATTATGAAGAGTGTGTGTGTTCTGTCTGATATGTACAGGCTGCAGTGTGTGATTATGAAGAGTGTGCGGGTTCTCTCTGATATGTACAGGCTGCAGTGTGTGATTATGAAGAGTGTGTGGGTTCTGTCTGATATGTACAGGCTGCAGTGTGTATATAGAACCTTTCAGCTGTCACCTTGGTGAGAGCTACTGACAATGCTCTCCTCTCCTGCTTACCAATGAGAAAGAGAAGAAGAGAGGAAACACAGATGAGAAAGGAAGAAATAAATGAAAACATGTGGAAGGAAGAAGGCATTCCAATTTGCTCTGTTTTATGGTTGATTCTTTCCAGTGTGTCAAGTCATTCTCTTGATTTGATCGGGCCTAAATGTGTTGCTGTCCAGGGGCTCTGTGGGGTTTGTTAGTGTTTGTGTTTGTGAACAGAGCCCCAGAACTAGCTGGCTGAGGGGAATCTTCTCTAGGTTAATCTCTCTATAGGTGAGAGCTTTGTGGTGGAATGTGTGGGCATCGCTTCCTTTTAGGTGGTCGTAGAGTTTAACAGCTGCCAACACAACAAGCCTTTTTGGGTTGGAGGGTTTATATTTTGTCCTGTAGCTCATCCAATGTAATTGGATCATATATATATATTGTTCATAATTACTAGGAGGGATTGGATTTGTTGTTTGCCAATAGTTTTTTGGTAGGTTTCTACGCTACCCTCCTTCCATCTATAGCATTTTTTAATAGTATGCAGTTTCGGCTTTGATGCCTCATGGTTGACTGTTGTTCTGCTACCCCTCTCCTCCTCTCCCTCTCAGTGAGTTTCAGTATGGTTGACTGTTGTTCTGCTACCCCTCTCCTCCTCTCCCTCTCAGTGAGTTTCAGTATGGTTGACTGTTGTTCTGCTACCCCTCTCCTCCTCTCCCTCTCAGTGAGTTTCAGTATGGTTGACTGTTGTTCTACTTCTCCTCCTCTCCCTCTCAGTGAGTTTCACTATGGTTGACTGTTGTTCTACTTCTCCTCCTCTCCCTCTCAGTGAGTTTCAGTATGGTTGACTGTTGTTCTACTTCTCCTCCTCTCCCTCTCAGTGAGTTTCAGTATGGTTGACTGTTGTTCTACTTCTCCTCCTCTCCCTCTCAGTGAGTTTCACTATGGTTGACTGTTGTTCTACTTCTCCTCCTCTCCCTCAGTGAGTTTCAGTATGGTTGACTGTTGTTCTGCTACCCCTCTCCTCCTCTCCCCCTCAGTGAGTTTCAGTATGGTTGACTGTTGTTCTGCTACCCCTCTCCTCCTCTCCCTCTCAGTGAGTTTCAGTATGGTTGACTGTTGTTCTGCTACCCCTCTCCTCCTCTCCCTCTCAGTGAGTTTCAGTATGGTTGACTGTTGTTCTGCTACCCCTCCTCCTCTCCCTCTCAGTGAGTTTCAGTATGGTTGACTGTTGTTCTGCTACCCCTCTCCTCCTCTCCCTCTCAGTGAGTTTCAGTATGGTTGACTGTTGTTCTGCTACCCTTCCTCCTCTCCCTCTCAGTGAGTTAGTTTCAGTATGGTTGACTGTTGTTCTGCTACCCCTCTCCTCCTCTCCCTCTCAGTGAGTTTCAGTATGGTTGACTGTTGTTCTGCTACCCCTCTCCTCCTCTCCCTGTCAGTGAGTTTCAGTATAGTTGACTGTTGTTCTGCTACCCCTCCTCCTCTCCCTCTCAGTGAGTTTCAGTATGGTTGACTGTTGTTCTGCTACCCCTCTCCTCCTCTCCCTCTCAGTGAGTTTCAGTATGGTTGACTGTTGTTCTGCTACCCCTCTCCTCCTCTCCCTCTCAGTGAGTTTCAGTATGGTTGACTGTTGTTCTGCTACCCCTCTCCTCTTCTCCCTCTCAGTGAGTTTCAGTATGGTTGACTGTTGTTCTACTTCTCCTCCTCTCCCTCTCAGTGAGTTTCACTATGGTTGACTGTTGTTCTACTTCTCCTCCTCTCCCTCTCAGTGAGTTTCAGTATGGTTGACTGTTGTTCTACTTCTCCTCCTCTCCCTCTCAGTGAGTTTCAGTATGGTTGACTGTTGTTCTACTTCTCTTCCTCTCCCTCTCAGTGAGTTTCAGTATAGTTGACTGTTGTTCTGCTACCCCTCTCCTCCTCTCCCTCTCAGTGAGTTTCACAATAGTTGACTGTTGTTCTGCTACCCGTCTCCTCCTCTCCCTCTCAGTGAGTTTCAGTATGGTTGACTGTTGTTCTGCTACCCCTCTCCTCCTCTCCCTCTCAGTGAGTTTCAGTATGGTTGACTGTTGTTCTGCTACCCCTCGCCTTCTCTCCCTCTCAGTGAGTTTCAGTATGGTTGACTGTTGTTCTACTTCTCCTCCTCTCCCTCTCAGTGAGTTTCAGTATGGTTGACTGTTGTTCTACTTCTCCTCCTCTCCCTCTCAGTGAGTTTCAGTATGGTTGACTATTGTTCTACTTCTCCTCCTCTCCCTCTCAGTGAGTTTCAGTATGGTTGACTGTTGTTCTGCTACCCCTCTCCTCCTCTCCCTCTCAGTGAGTTTCAGTATGGTTGACTGTTGTTCTGCTACCCCTCTCCTCCTCTCCCTCTCAGTGAGTTTCAGTATGGTTGACTGTTGTTCTGCTACCCCTCTCCTCCTCTCCCTCTCAGTGAGTTTCCGTATGGTTGACTGTTGTTCTGCTACCCCTCTCCTCCTCTCCCTCTCAGTGAGTTTCAGTATAATTGACTGTTGTTCTGCTACCCCTCCTCCTCTCCCTCTCAGTGAGTTTCAGTATGGTTGACTGTTGTTCTGCTAGCCCTCTCCTCCTTTCCCTCTCAGTGAGTTTCAGTATGGTTGACTGTTGTTCTGCTACCCCTCTCCTCCTCTCCCTCTCAGTGAGTTTCAGTATGGTTGACTGTTGTTCTGCTACCCCTCTCCTCCTCTCCTTCTCAGTGAGTTTCAGTATGGTTGACTGTTGTTCTACTTCTCTTCCTCTCCCTCTCAGTGAGTTTCAGTATGGTTGACTGTTGTTCTGCTACCCCTCCTCCTCTCCCTCTCAGTGAGTTTCAGTATTTCATGGTTGACTGTTGTTCTGCTACCCCTCTCCTCCTCTCCCTCTCAGTGAGTTTCAGTATGGTTGACTGTTGTTCTGCTACCCTTCCTCCTCTCCCTCTCAGTGAGTTTCAGTATGGTTGACTGTTGTTCTGCTACCCCTCTCCTCCTCTCCCTCTCAGTGAGTTTCAGTATGGTTGACTGTTGTTCTGCTACCCCTCTCCTCCTCTCCCTCTCAGTGAGTTTCAGTATAGTTGACTGTTGTTCTGCTACCCCTCCTCCTCTTCCTCTCAGTGAGTTTCAGTATGGTAGACTGTTGTTCTGCTACCCCTCTCCTCCTCTCCCTCTCAGTGAGTTTCAGTATGGTTGACTGTTGTTCTGCTTCCCCTCTCCTCCTCTCCCTCTCAGTGAGTTTCAGTATGGTTGACTGTTGTTCTGCTACCCCTCTCCTCCTCTCCCTCTCAGTGAGTTTCAGTATGGTTGACTGTTGTTCTACTTCTCCTCCTCTCCCTCTCAGTGAGTTTCACTATGGTTGACTGTTGTTCTACTTCTCCTCCTCTCCCTCTCAGTGAGTTTCAGTATGGTTGACTGTTGTTCTACTTCCCCTCCTCTCCCTCTCAGTGAGTTTCAGTATGGTTGACTGTTGTTCTACTTCTCTTCCTCTCCCTCTCAGTGAGTTTCAGTATAGTTGACTGTTGTTCTGCTACCCCTCTCCTCCTCTCCCTCTCAGTGAGTTTCACAATAGTTGACTGTTGTTCTGCTACCCGTCTCCTCCTCTCCCTCTCAGTGAGTTTCAGTATGGTTGACTGTTGTTCTGCTACCCCTCTCCTCCTCTCCCTCTCAGTGAGTTTCAGTATGGTTGACTGTTGTTCTGCTACCCCTCGCCTTCTCTCCCTCTCAGTGAGTTTCAGTATGGTTGACTGTTGTTCTACTTCTCCTCCTCTCCCTCTCAGTGAGTTTCACTATGGTTGACTGTTGTTCTACTTCTCCTCCTCTCCCTCAGTGAGTTTCAGTATGGTTGACTGTTGTTCTGCTACCCCTCTCCTCCTCTCCTCTCAGTGAGTTTCAGTATGGTTGACTGTTGTTCTGCTACCCCTCTTTCCTCTCCCTCTCAGTGAGTTTCAGTATGGTTGACTGTTGTTCTACTTCTCCTCCTCTCCCTCTCAGTGAGTTTCAGTATGGTTGACTGTTGTTCTACTTCTCCTCCTCTCCCTCTCAGTGAGTTTCACTATGGTTGACTGTTGTTCTACTTCTCCTCCTCTCCCTCAGTGAGTTTCAGTATGGTTGACTGTTGTTCTGCTACCCCTCTCCTCCTCTCCCTCTCAGTGAGTTTCAGTATGGTTGACTGTTGTTCTGCTACCCCTCTCCTCCTCTCCCTCTCAGTGAGTTTCAGTATGGTTGACTGTTGTTCTACTTCTCCTCCTCTCCCTCTCAGTGAGTTTCAGTATGGTTGACTGTTGTTCTACTTCTCCTCCTCTCCCTCTCAGTGAGTTTCAGTATGGTTGACTGTTGTTCTACTTCTCCTCCTCTCCCTCTCAGTGAGTTTCACTATGGTTGACTGTTGTTTAACTTTCCTCCTCTCCCAGGGAGTGAGTTTCAGTATGGTTGACTGTTGTTCTGCTAACTGTCCTCCTCTCCCCCTCAGTGAGTTTCAGTATGGTTGACTGTTGTTCTGCTACCCCTCTCCTCCTCTCCCTCTCAGTGAGTTTCAGTATGGTTGACTGTTGTTCTGCTTTCCCCTCTCCTCCTCTCCCTCTCAGTGAGTTTCAGTATGGTTGACTGTTGTTCTGCTACCCTCTCCTCCTCTCCCTCTCAGTGAGTTTCAGTATGGTTGACTGTTGTTCTGCTACCCCTCTCCTCCTCTCCCTCTCAGTGAGTTTCAGTATGGTTGACTGTTGTTCTGCTACCCTTCCTCCTCTCCCTCTCAGTGAGTTTCAGTATGGTTGACTGTTGTTCTGCTAACCCTCTCCTCCTCTCCCTCTCAGTGAGTTTCAGTATGGTTGACTGTTGTTCTGCTACCCCTTGTTTAACTGTTGTCTCTTTCCTCTCCCTGTCAGTGAGTTTCAGTATAGTTGACTGTTGTTCTGCTACCCCTCCTCCTTAACTCTCAGTGAGTTTCAGTATGGTTGACTGTTGTTCTGCTACCCCTTCCTCCTCTCCCTCTCAGTGAGTTTCAGTATGGTTGACTGTTGTTCTGCTACCCCTCTCCTCCTCTCCCTCTCAGTGAGTTTCAGTATGGTTGACTGTTGTTCTGCTACCCCTCTCCTCTTCTCCCTCTCAGTGAGTTTCAGTATGGTTGACTGTTGTTTAACTCCTCCTCTCCCTCTCAGTGAGTTTCACTATGGTTGACTGTTGTTCTAACTTCTCCTCCTCTCCCTCTCAGTGAGTTTCAGTATGGTTGACTGTTGTTTAACTTCTCCTCCTCTCCCTCTCAGTGAGTTTCAGTATGGTTGACTGTTGTTCTAACTGTTCCTCTCCCTCTCAGTGAGTTTCAGTATAGTTGACTGTTGTTCTGCTACCCCTCTCCTCCTCTCCCTCTCAGTGAGTTTCACAATAGTTGACTGTTGTTCTGTTTACCTGTCTCCTCCTCTCCCTCTCAGTGAGTTTCAGTATGGTTGACTGTTGTTCTGCTACCCCTTTCCTCTCCCTGTCAGTGAGTTTCAGTATGGTTGACTGTTGTTCTGCTACCCTTGTTTAACTCTCCCTCTCAGTGAGTTTCAGTATGGTTGACTGTTGTTCTAACTTCTCCTCCTCTCCCTCTCAGTGAGTTTCAGTATGGTTGACTGTTGTTCTAACTTCTCCTCCTCTCCCTCTCAGTGAGTTTCAGTATGGTTGACTATTGTTTAACTTCTCCTCCTCTCCCTCTCAGTGAGTTTCAGTATGGTTGACTGTTGTTCTGCTCCCCTTGTTTCCTGTCCCTCTCAGTGAGTTTCAGTATGGTTGACTGTTGTTTAACTGTTGTCCTCTCCCTCTCAGTGAGTTTCAGTATGGTTGACTGTTGTTCTGCTACCCCTCTCCTCCTCTCCCTCTCAGTGAGTTTCCGTATGGTTGACTGTTGTTCTGCTACCCCTCTCCTCCTCTCCCTCTCAGTGAGTTTCAGTATAATTGACTGTTGTTCTGCCCCCTTGTTTAACTCCCTCTCAGTGAGTTTCAGTATGGTTGACTGTTGTTCTGCTAGCCCTCTCTCCTTTCCCTCTCAGTGAGTTTCAGTATGGTTGACTGTTGTTCTGCTACCCCTTTAACTGTTCTCAGTGAGTTTCAGTATGGTTGACTGTTGTTCTGCTCCCCTTGTTTAACTCTCCTTCTCAGTGAGTTTCAGTATGGTTGACTGTTGTTCTACTTGTTTAACTCTCCCTCTCAGTGAGTTTCAGTATGGTTGACTGTTGTTCTGCTCCCCCTTGTTTAACTGTTCTCAGTGAGTTTCAGTATGGTTGACTGTTGTTCTGCTACCCCTTCCTTAACCCTCTCAGTGAGTTTCAGTATGGTTGACTGTTGTTCTGCTACCCCTTCCTTAACTGATAGCAGGGAGCTCTTCTCAGTGAGTTTCAGTATGGTTGACTGTTGTTCTGCTACCCCTTCCTCCCTCCCTTGTTTAACTGTTTCAGTATGGTTGACTGTTGTTCTGTACCCCTGGTTCCTCCCCTTGAGTTTAATGTTGACTGTTGTTCTGGGAGCCCTTTCCTCTTCCTCTCAGTGAGTTTCAGTTTAACTGTTGTTCTGATAGCCCTCTCCTCCTCTCCCTCTCAGTGAGTTTCAGTTTTGACTGTTTTCTGCCCCTTGTTTAACTCCTTGTCTCTCAGTGAGTTTCAGTATGGTTGACTGTTGTTCTGCCACTTGTTTAACTGTTCTCAGTGAGTTTCAGCATGGTTGACTGTTTTCTATGGTTTCCTCCCTCCCTCTGTGAGTTTCACTGATGGTTGACTGTTGTTCTATGGTTTCTCCTCCTCTTAACTCTCAGTGAGTTTCAGCATGGTTGACTGTTGTTCTATGGTTTCCTCCCACTTGTTTAACCTCCTCTCCCTCTCAGTGAGTTTCAGTATGGTTGACTGTTGTTCTACTTCTTTCCTCTCCCTCTTGTTTAACTGTTGACTGTGTTCTGCAGGGAGTAGTTTCAGTCTCAGTGGTTTCACTCCCACTGTGTTTAACTGTTGTCCTGATCTCAGTGAGTTTCAGTATGGTTTCCTGACTGTTGTTTAACTGTTGTCTCCCTCTCAGTGAGTTTCAGTATGGTTGACTGTTGTTTAACCCCTGTTCTCTCCCTCTCAGTGAGTTTCAGTATGGTTGACTGTTGTTCTAACTCCTCCTCTCCCTCTCAGGGAGAGTTTCAGTATGGTTTCCTGACTTGTTTAACTGTTGTCCTGATCCCAGTGAGTTTCAGTATGGTTGACTGTTGTTTAACTGTTGTCCTGATAGCAGGGAGTGAGTTTCAGTATGGTTGACTGTTGTTTAACTGTTGTCCTCTCCCTCTCAGGGAGAGTTTCAGTATGGTTTCCTGTTGTTCTACTTGTTTAACTGTTGTCATGATAGCAGTGAGTTTCAGTATGGTTTCCTGACTTGTTTAACTGTTGTCCTCTCCCTAGCAGGGAGTTTCAGTATGGTTTCCTGTTGTTCTACTTGTTCCTCCTGTCCCTCAGTGAGTTTCAGCAGGTTGACTGTTGTTTCAGTATGGTTTCTCCTCCTTGTTTAACTGAGTTTCAGTATGGGGACTGTTTTCAGTATACCCCTTTCCTCCTCTCCTTGTTTAACTGTTTCAGTATGGTTTCAGATGGTTTCCTCCTCCTTGTTTAACTGTTGTCAGATGAGTTTCAGTATGGTTTCCTGTTGTTCTACTTGTTTAACTGTTGTCTCTCAGTGAGTTTCAGTATGGTTGACTGTTGTTCCTTCTCCTCCTTGTTTAACTGTTTCACTGATGGCAGACTTTCAGTTGTTCTGCCCACTTGTTTAACTCCTCTCCCTCAGTGAGTTTCAGTATGTTTGACTGTTGTTCTGCTACTGTTGTCTGATAGCAGTGAGTTTTCAGTATGGTTGACTGTTGTTTAACTGTTGTCTGATAGCAGTGAGTTTCAGTATGGTTGACTGTTGTTCTGCTACTTGTTTAACTGTTGTCCCTCTCAGTGAGTTTCAGTATGGTTGACTGTTGTTTAACTGTTGTCCTCTCCCTCTCAGTGAGTTTCAGTATGGTTGACTGTTGTTTAACTGTTGTCTGATCTCAGTGAGTTTCAGTTTCAGTTGGTTTTCTGCCCCTTGTTTAACTGTTCTCAGTGAGTTTCAGGGATGGTTGACTGTTGTTTGCTGCCCACTTGTTTAACTGTTGTCAGTGAGTTTCAGGGAGCAGTTGACTGTTGTTCTCCTCCCCTTGTTTAACTGTCCCTGTCAGTGAGTTTCAGGGATAGTTTCAGTACTGTTTTCTGCTACCCACTTGTTTAACTGTTGTCAGTGAGTTTCAGTAGTAGTTTCATGGTTTCCTCCCACTTGTTTAACTGTTGACTGTTGTTCTGCTTCCCCTCTTTAACTGTTGTCAGTGAGTTTCAGGGATGGTTGACTGTTGGTTTGCTACCCCTCTTGTTTAACTGTTGTCAGTGAGTTTCAGTTTGGTTGACTGTTGTTCTGCCCCCTTGTTTAACTCCCTGTCAGTGAGTTTCAGTATGGTTGACTGTTTTCTATTTTCCTCTCCCTCTTGTTTAACTGTTGTCGTGTTAGCTCCTCCTCTCCCTCTCAGTGAGTTTCAGTATGGTTGACTGTTGTTTAACTGTTGTCTGATAGCAGTGAGTTTCAGTATGGTTTCCTGTTGTTCTACTTGTTTAACTGTTGTCAGTGAGTTTCAGTATAGTTGAGTTTTCTGTATGGTTTCCTCTCCCTCACTTGTTTAACTGTTGTCATGATGACTGTTGTTCTGCCCACTTGTTTCCTCTTGTCTCAGTGAGTTTCAGTATGGTTGACTGTTGTTCTGCCCCTTGTTTAACTGTCCCTGATAGCAGTGAGTTTTCAGTATGGTTTCCTGTTGTTTAACTGTTGTCTGATCTCAGGGAGAGTTTCAGTATGGTTTCCTGTTGTTTAACTGTTGTCTGATCTCAGTGAGTTTCAGTATGGTTGACTGTTGTTTAACTGTTGTCTGATAGCAGTGAGTTTCAGTATGGTTTCCTCCCCACTTGTTTAACTGTTGTCATGATCTCAGGGAGTTTCAGTATGGTTTCCTGTTGTTTAACTGTTCCTCTGATAGCAGTGAGTTTCAGTATGGTTTGTTGTTCTGCTCCCCACTTGTTTAACTGTTCTCAGTGAGTTTCAGGGAGCAGTTTCTGTTGTTTCCTGCCCACTTGTTTAACTGTTGTCAGTGAGTTTCAGGGATGGTTGACTGTTGTTCTGCTACCCCTTGTTTCCTGTCCCTCTCAGTGAGGGAGTTTCAGTATAATTGACTGTTGTTCTGCTCCCCTCCTGTTTAACTCTCAGTGAGTTTCAGTATGGTTGACTGTTGTTTGCTAGCCCTTGTTTAACTGTTGTCTGATCAGTGAGTTTCAGTATGGTTTCCTGTTTGTTTAACTGTTGTCCTGATAGCAGGGAGTGAGTTTCAGTATGGTTTTCTGCTACCCACTTGTTTAACTGTTGTCCTGATAGCAGGGAGTTTCAGTATGGTTTCCTGTTGTTCTACTTGTTTAACTGTTGTCAGTGATTTCAGGGAGTGGTTTCTGTTGTTTCCTACCCCTTGTTTAACTGTCCCTGATCAGTGAGTTTTCAGTATGGTTGACTGTTGTTCTGCTACCCCTTGTTTAACTGTTGTCTCTAGCAGTGAGTTTCAGTATGGTTGACTGTTGTTCTAACTGTTCCTCCTCTCCCTCTCAGTGAGTTTCAGTATGGTTGACTGTTGTTTAACTGTTGTCCTCCTCTCCCTCTCAGTGAGTTTCAGTGATAGAGCAGTATGGTTGACTGTTGTTTAACTGTTGTCTGATAGCAGGGAGCAGTTTCCTCTTTCCTCTCAGTGTTTAACTGTTGTCTGTGATCTGCAGGGAGCCTCCTTTCCTCTATGGTTTCCTATGGTTGACTTGTTTAACTGTCCTGTCTGATAGCAGGGAGTTTCAGTTTCAGTTGACTGGTTTCTGCTGCCCACTTGTTTAACTGTTGTCATGATAGCAGGGAGAGTTTCAGTATGGTTTCCTGTTGTTTAACTGTTGTCCTGATAGCAGGGAGAGTTTCAGTATGGTTTCCTGTTGTTTAACTGTTGTCTGATCTCAGTGAGTTTTCAGTATGGTTTCCTGTTGTTTAACTGTTGTCCTGATAGCAGGGAGTGAGTTTCAGTATGGTTTCCTGACTGTTGTTTAACTGTTGTCTGATCTCAGTGAGTTTCAGTATGGTTTGTTGTTCTACTTGTTTAACTGTTGTCAGTGAGTTTCAGTATAGTTGACTGTTGTTCTGCTACCCCTTTCCTCCTCTCCCTCTCAGTGAGTTTCAGTAGTTGACTGTTTTCTGCCCACTTGTTTAACTGTTGTCCCTGATAGCAGTGAGTTTCAGTATGGTTTCTGTTGTTTAACTGTTGTCTGATAGCAGTGAGTTTCAGTATGGTTTCCTGTTGTTCTTGTTTAACTGTTGTCTGATAGCAGGGAGTTTTTCAGTATGGTTTCCTGTTGTTTAACTGTTGTCATGATCTCAGAGCAGTTTCAGTATGGTTTCCTGACTTGTTTAACTGTTGTCTCCCTAGCAGTGAGTTTCAGTATGGTTTCCTGTTGTTTAACTGTTGTCTGATAGCAGTGAGTTTCAGTTTCAGACTGTTTTCTGCCCACTTGTTTAACTGTTGTCCCTCTAGCAGTGAGTTTTCAGTATGGTTTCCTGTTGTTTAACTGTTGTCTGATAGCAGTGAGTTTCAGTATGGTTGACTGTTGTTCTAACTGTTGTCTGATAGCAGTGAGTTTCAGTATGGTTTCCTCCCACTTGTTTAACTGTTGTCCTGATAGCAGGGAGTTTCAGTATGGTTTCCTGACTGTGTTTAACTGTTGTCTGATCTCAGTGAGTTTCAGTATGGTTGACTGTTGTTTAACTGTTGTCCTGATAGCAGGGAGTGAGTTTCAGTATGGTTTCCTGTTGTTTACTGTTGTCCTCTAGCAGGGAGTTTCAGTATGGTTTCCTGCCCACTTGTTTAACTGTTGTCCTCTCCCTAGCAGTGAGTTTTCAGTATGGTTTCCTGTTGTTTAACTGTTGTCTGATCTCAGGGAGTTTCAGTATGGTTTCCTGTTTGTTTAACTGTTGTCATGATAGCAGGGAGTTTTCAGTATGGTTGACTGTTGTTCTGCTCCCCTTGTTTAACTGTTGTCCTGATAGCAGGGAGTTTTCAGTATGGTTTCCTGTTGTTCTTGTTTTACTGTTGTCATGATAGCAGGGAGAGTTTCAGTATGGTTTCCTGACTTTTTAACTGTTGTTCATGATAGCAGGGAGCAGTTTCAGTATGGTTTCCTGCCCACTTGTTTAACTGTTGTTCTGATAGCAGGGAGCCTCCTTCAGTATGGTTTCCTATGGTTGACTTGTTTAACTGTTGTCCTGATCTCAGTGAGTTTCAGTATGGTTTCTGTTGTTCTGCACTTGTTTAACTGTTGTCAGTGATAGCAGGTTGACTGTTTCAGTATGGTTTCCTCCCCTTGTTTAACTGTTGTCAGTGATTTCAGGGAGGTTTCTGTTGTTTCTGCCCCTTGTTTAACTGTTGTCCTGATAGCAGGAGTTTCAGTATGGTTTCCTGTTGTTTAACTGTTGTCCTCTGATAGCAGGGTGAGTTTCAGTATGGTTTCCTGCCCACTTGTTTAACTGTTGTCTGATCTCAGTGAGTTTCAGTATGGTTTCCTGACTGTTGTTTAACTGTCCTGTCTCCCTCTCAGTGAGTTTCAGTATGGTTGACTGTTGTTCTACTTGTGAGTTTCAGTGATGGTTGACTGTTGTTTCTGCCCCTTGTTTAACTGTTGTCTAGCAGGAGTTTCAGTATGGTTTCTGTTGTTTAACTGTTGTCCTGATCCCTCAGTGAGTTTCAGTATGGTTGACTGTTGTTTAACTGTTGTCATGATAGCAGGGAGTTTCAGTATGGTTTCTGTTGTTTAACTGTTGTCCCTGATAGCAGTGAGTTTCAGTATGGTTTCTGTTGTTTAACTGTTGTCTCCCCCTCAGTGAGCAGTTTCAGTATGGTTTCTGCCCCCTTGTTTAACTGTTGTCTGATAGCAGGGAGTGAGTTTCAGTATGGTTTCCTCCCCACTTGTTTAACTGTTGTCTGATAGCAGGGAGTTTCAGTATGGTTTCCTGTTGTTTAACTGTTGTCCCCTATGGTTTCCTGCCCACTTGTTTAACTGTCCTCTCCCTCTCAGTGAGTTTCAGGGAGCAGTTTCTGTTGGTTTCCTGCCCACTTGTTTAACTGTCCCTCTCAGTGAGTTTCAGTTTCAGTACTGTTTTCCTGCCCCTTGTTTAACTGTTGTCAGTGATTTCAGGGAGGTTGACTGTTTTCTGCTACCCCTCTTGTTTAACTGTTCTCAGTGAGTTTCAGGGATGGTTGACTGTTGTTTGCTCCCCACTTGTTTAACTGTTGTCTGATCAGTGAGTTTCAGTATGGTTGACTGTTGTTCTTGTTTAACTGTTGTCCCTCTAGCAGGGAGAGTTTCAGTATGGTTTGTTGTTCTGCTACCCCACTTGTTTAACTGTTGTCAGTGAGTTTCAGGGATGGTTGACTGTTTTCTGCCCACTTGTTTAACTGTTGTCCCTCTCAGTGAGTTTTCAGTATGGTTGACTCCTCCCCACTTGTTTAACTGTTGTCCCTGATAGCAGTGAGTTTCAGTATGGTTGACTGTTGTTCTACTTGTCCTCCTCTCCCTCTCAGTGAGTTTCACTATGGTTGACTGTTGTTTAACTTTCCTCCTCTCCCTCTCAGTGAGTTTCAGTATGGTTGACTGTTTGTTTAACTGTTGTCTCCCTCTCAGTGAGTTTCAGTATGGTTGACTGTTGTTTAACTGTTCCTCTGATCTCAGTGAGTTTCAGTATGGTTTGTTCTGCCCACTTGTTTAACTGTTCTCAGTGAGTTTCAGCAATAGTTGACTGTTTTCTGTATGGTTTCCTCCTCTTGTTTAACTGAGTTTCAGATAGCAGGTTGACTGTTTTCTGTATGGTTTCCTCCCCTCTTGAGTTTAACTGGTTGACTGTTGTTCTGCAGGGACCCCTCGTTTCTCCCTATGAGTTTCAGTATGGTTGACTGTTGTTCTACTTTCCTCCTCTCCCCCACTCTCAGTGAGTTTCAGTATGGTTGACTGTTGTTTAACTGTTGTCCTCTCCCTCTCAGTGAGTTTCAGTATGGTTGACTATTGTTTAACTGTTGTCTGATCTCAGGGAGAGTTTCAGTATGGTTGACTGTTGTTCTTGTTTAACTGTTGTCCCTCTCAGTGAGTTTCAGTATGGTTGACTGTTGTTTAACTGTTGTCTGATCTCAGTGAGTTTCAGTATGGTTGACTGTTGTTCTGCTTGTTTAACTGTTGTCCCTCTCAGTGAGTTTCAGTATGGTTGACTGTTGTTTAACTGTTGTCCTCTCCCTCTCAGTGAGTTTCAGTATTTGACTGTTGTTCTGCTGCCCCTTGTTTAACTGTTGTCAGTGAGTTTCAGTATGGTTGACTGTTGTTCTGCTAGCCCTCTTGTTTAACTGTTGTCAGTGAGTTTCAGTAGTTTGACTGTTGTTTGCTACCCCTCTTGTCCTCTCCCTCTCAGTGAGTTTCAGTATGGTTGACTGTTGTTCTGCTACCCCTCCTCCTCTCCTTCTCAGTGAGTTTCAGTATGGTTGACTGTTGTTCTACTTGTTTCCTCTCCCTCTCAGTGAGTTTCAGTATGGTTTCCTGTTGTTTAACTGTTGTCCCTGATCAGTGAGTTTCAGTATGGTTGACTGTTGTTTAACTGTCTGTCCTCTCCCTCTCAGTGAGTTTCAGTATGGTTGACTGTTGTTCTGCTACCCCTTCCTCCTGTTTCTCAGTGAGTTTCAGTATGGTTGACTGTTGTTCTGCCCCCTTGTTTAACTGTCCCTCTCAGTGAGTTTCAGTATGGTTGACTGTTGTTTCTGCTACCCCTCTTGTTTAACTGTTGTCAGTGAGTTTCAGTATAGTTGACTGTTGTTCTGCCCACCCCTTTAACTCTTCCTGATCAGTGAGTTTCAGTATGGTTGACTGTTGTTCTGCTGTTCCTCCTCTCCCTCTCAGTGAGTTTCAGTATGGTTGACTGTTGTTCTGCTTACCCTCCTCCTCTCCCTCTCAGTGAGTTTCAGTATGGTTGACTGTTGTTCTAACTGTTGTCTCCCTCTCAGTGAGTTTCAGTATGGTTGACTGTTGTTCTAACTTCTTCCTCTCCCTCTCAGTGAGTTTCACTATGGTTGACTGTTGTTTAACTTCTCCTCCTCTCCCTCTCAGTGAGTTTCAGTATGGTTGACTGTTGTTTAACTTTGTCCTCTCCCTCTCAGTGAGTTTCAGTATGGTTGACTGTTGTTCTACTTGTTTAACTGTCCCTCTCAGTGAGTTTCAGTATAGTTGACTGTTGTTTGCTACCCCTTGTTTAACTGTCCCTCTCAGTGAGTTTCAGGGATAGTTGACTGTTGTTCTGCCCACTTGTTTAACTGTTGTCCCTCTCAGTGAGTTTCAGTATGGTTGACTGTTGTTTAACTGTTGTCCTCTCCCTCTCAGTGAGTTTCAGCATGGTTGACTGTTGTTCTGCTACCCCTCGCCTTCTCTCCCTCTCAGTGAGTTTCAGTATGGTTGACTGTTGTTTAACTGTCCTCCTCTCCCTCTCAGTGAGTTTCAGTATGGTTGACTGTTGTTTAACTGTTCCTCCTCTCCCTCTCAGTGAGTTTTCAGTATGGTTGACTACTTGTTTAACTGTCTGTCCTCTCCCTCTCAGTGAGTTTCAGTATGGTTGACTGTTGTTCTAACTGTCCTCCTCTGATCTCAGTGAGTTTCAGTATGGTTGACTGTTGTTTAACTGTTGTCTGATCTCAGTGAGTTTCAGTATGGTTGACTGTTGTTCTGTTTAACTGTCCTCTCCCTCTCAGTGAGTTTCCGTATGGTTGACTGTTGTTCTAACTGTCTCCTCCTCTCCCTCTCAGTGAGTTTCAGTATGGTTGACTGTTGTTCTAACTGTCCTGTCCCTCTCAGTGAGTTTCAGTATGGTTGACTGTTGTTCTGCTGCCCTCTCCTCCTTTCCCTCTCAGTGAGTTTCAGTATGGTTGACTGTTGTTCTGCTACTGTCCTCCTCTCCCTCTCAGTGAGTTTCAGTATGGTTGACTGTTGTTTAACTGTTGTCCTCTCCTTCTCAGTGAGTTTCAGTATGGTTTCCTGACTGTTGTTTAACTGTTGTCTCCCTAGCAGTGAGTTTCAGTATGGTTGACTGTTGTTTAACTGTTGTCTCCCTCTCAGTGAGTTTCAGTATGGTTTCTGTTGTTCTGCTACTGTTGTCTCCCTCTCAGTGAGTTTCAGTATGGTTGACTGTTGTTTCTACCCTTGTTTAACTCTCCCTCTCAGTGAGTTTCAGGGATGGTTGACTGTTTTCTGCCCACCCCTTTCCTCCTGTCCCTGATCAGTGAGTTTCAGTATGGTTGACTGTTGTTCCCACTTGTTTAACTGTTGTCAGTGAGTTTCAGGGATAGTTGACTGTTGTTCTGCTGCCCCTTGTTGTCTCTTCCTCTCAGTGAGTTTCAGTATGGTTGACTGTTGTTTAACTGTTCCTCTCCCTCTCAGTGAGTTTCAGTATGGTTGACTGTTGTTCTTGTTTAACTGTTGTCCTCTCCCTCTCAGTGAGTTTCAGTATGGTTGACTGTTGTTTAACTGTCCTCCTCTCCCTCTCAGTGAGTTTCAGTATGGTTGACTGTTGTTTAACTGTTGTCTCCCTCTCAGGGAGTTTTCAGTATGGTTTCCTGTTGTTCTACTTGTTTAACTCTCCCTCTCAGTGAGTTTCAGTATGGTTGACTGTTTTCTAGTTGGTTTCCTCCCCACTCTGTTTAGTTTCAGTATAGTTGACTGTTGTTCTGGTTTCCTCCCTCCTCTTTAACTGTTTCACAATAGTTGACTGTTGTTCTGTATGGTTCCTCCTCTCCCTCTTGAGTTTAATGGTTGACTGTTGTTCTGATAGCCCTCTCCTTTCCTCCCCACCCTCTCAGTGAGTTTCAGCATGGTTGACTGTTGTTCTAACTGTTGTCTCCCTAGCAGTGAGTTTCAGTATGGTTGACTGTTGTTTAACTGTTGTCTGATCTCAGTGAGTTTCAGTATGGTTGACTGTTTGTTTAACTGTTGTCATGATCTCAGTGAGTTTCAGTATGGTTGACTATTGTTTAACTGTCTCCTCCTGATCCCTCTCAGTGAGTTTCAGTATGGTTTCCTGTTGTTTAACTGTTCCTCTCCCTCTCAGTGAGTTTCAGTATGGTTTCCTGTTGTTCTGTTTAACTGTTGTCTCCCTCTCAGTGAGTTTCAGTATGGTTGACTGTTGTTCTGTTTAACTGTCCTGTCCCTCTCAGTGAGTTTCCGTATGGTTGACTGTTTTCTGCTACCCCACTCCTCCTAACTCCCTCTCAGTGAGTTTCAGTATAATTGACTGTTGTTTGCTACCCCTTGTTTAACTCCTGTCTCCCTCTCAGTGAGTTTCAGTATGGTTGACTGTTGTTCTGCTACTTGTTTAACTGTTGTCCCTCTCAGTGAGTTTCAGTATGGTTGACTGTTGTTCTGCTGTTTAACTGTTCCCTCTAGCAGTGAGTTTCAGTATGGTTGACTGTTGTTTAACTGTCCTCCTCTCCTTCTCAGTGAGTTTCAGTATGGTTGACTGTTGTTTAACTGTTGTCTGATAGCAGTGAGTTTCAGTATGGTTTCTGTTGTTTAACTGTCCTGTCCCTCTCAGTGAGTTTCAGTATGGTTGACTGTTGTTCTGCTACTTGTTTAACTCCTGTCCCTCTCAGTGAGTTTCAGTATGGTTGACTGTTGTTCTAACTGTTCCTCCTCTCCCTCTCAGTGAGTTTCAGTATGGTTGACTGTTGTTCTTGTTTAACTGTTGTCCTCCTCTCCAGGGAGTGAGTTTCAGTATGGTTGACTGTTGTTCTGCTACCCCTCTCCTCCTCTAGTCCCTCTCAGTGAGTTTCAGTATAGTTGACTGTTGTTCTGCTACCCCTCCTCCTCTTCCTCTCAGTGAGTTTCAGTATGGTTGACTGTTGTTCTGCTACTGTCTCCTCCTCTCCCTCTCAGTGAGTTTCAGTATGGTTGACTGTTGTTCTGCTACTGTCTCCTCCTCTCCCTCAGTGAGTTTCAGTATGGTTGACTGTTGTTCTGCTACCCCTCTCCTCCTCTCCCTCTCAGTGAGTTTCAGTATGGTTGACTGTTGTTCTACTTCTCCTCCTCTCCCTCTCAGTGAGTTTCACTATGGTTGACTGTTGTTCTACTTCTCCTCCTCTCCCTCTCAGTGAGTTTCAGTATGGTTGACTGTTGTTCTGACTTCTCCTCCTCTCCCTCTCAGTGAGTTTCAGTATGGTTGACTGTTGTTCTACTTCTCTTCCTCTCCCTCTCAGTGAGTTTCAGTATAGTTGACTGTTGTTCTGCCCCCTCTCCTCCTCTCCCTCTCAGTGAGTTTCACAATAGTTGACTGTTGTTCTGCTACCCGTCTCCTCCTCTCCCTCTCAGTGAGTTTCAGTATGGTTGACTGTTGTTCTGCTACCCCTCTCCTCCTCTCCCTCTCAGTGAGTTTCAGTATGGTTGACTGTTGTTCTGCTACCCCTCGCCTTCTCTCCCTCTCAGTGAGTTTCAGTATGGTTGACTGTTGTTCTAACTTCTCCTCCTCTCCCTCTCAGTGAGTTTCAGTATGGTTGACTGTTGTTCTACTTCTCCTCCTCTCCCTCTCAGTGAGTTTCAGTATGGTTGACTATTGTTCTACTTCTCCTCCTCTCCCTCTCAGTGAGTTTCAGTATGGTTGACTGTTGTTCTGCTGTCTCCTCCTCTCCCTCTCAGTGAGTTTCAGTATGGTTGACTGTTGTTCTGCTACCCCTCTCCTCCTCTCCCTCTCAGTGAGTTTCAGTATGGTTGACTGTTGTTCTAACCCCTCGCCTCCTCTCCCTCTCAGTGAGTTTCCGTATGGTTGACTGTTGTTCTGCTACCCCTCTCCTCCTCTCCCTCTCAGTGAGTTTCAGTATAATTGACTGTTGTTCTGCTACCCCTCCTCCTCTCCCTCTCAGTGAGTTTCAGTATGGTTGACTGTTGTTCTGCTAGCCCTCTCCTCCTTTCCCTCTCAGTGAGTTTCAGTATGGTTGACTGTTGTTCTGCTACCCCTCTCCTCCTCTCCCTCTCAGTGAGTTTCAGTATGGTTGACTGTTGTTCTGCTACCCCTCTCCTCCTCTCCTTCTCAGTGAGTTTCAGTATGGTTGACTGTTGTTCTACTTCTCTTCCTCTCCCTCTCAGTGAGTTTCAGTATGGTTGACTGTTGTTCTGCTACCCCTCCTCCTCTCCCTCTCAGTGAGTTTCAGTATGGTTGACTGTTGTTCTGCTACCCCTCTCCTCCTCTCCCTCTCAGTGAGTTTCAGTATGGTTGACTGTTGTTCTGCTACCCTTCCTCCTCTCCCTCTCAGTGAGTTTCAGTATGGTTGACTGTTGTTCTGCTACCCCTCTCCTCCTCTCCCTCTCAGTGAGTTTCAGTATGGTTGACTGTTGTTCTGCTACCCCTCTCCTCCTCTCCCTCTCAGTGAGTTTCAGTATAGTTGACTGTTGTTCTGCTACCCCTCCTCCTCTCCCTCTCAGTGAGTTTCAGTATGGTTGACTGTTGTTCTGCTACCCCTCTCCTCCTCTCCCTCTCAGTGAGTTTCAGTATGGTTGACTGTTGTTCTGCTACCCCTCTCCTCCTCTCCCTCTCAGTGAGTTTCAGTATGGTTGACTGTTGTTCTACTTCTCCTCCTCTCCCTCTCAGTGAGTTTCACTATGGTTGACTGTTGTTCTACTTCTCCTCCTCTCCCTCTCAGTGAGTTTCAGTATGGTTGACTGTTGTTCTACTTCTCCTCCTCTCCCTCTCAGTGAGTTTCAGTATGGTTGACTGTTGTTCTACTTCTCTTCCTCTCCCTCTCAGTGAGTTTCAGTATAGTTGACTGTTGTTCTGCTACCCCTCTCCTCCTCTCCCTCTCAGTGAGTTTCACAATAGTTGACTGTTGTTCTGCTACCCGTCTCCTCCTCTCCCTCTCAGTGAGTTTCAGTATGGTTGACTGTTGTTCTGCTACCCCTCTCCTCCTCTCCCTCTCAGTGAGTTTCAGCATGGTTGACTGTTGTTCTGCTACCCCTCGCCTTCTCTCCCTCTCAGTGAGTTTCAGTATGGTTGACTGTTGTTCTACTTCTCCTCCTCTCCCTCTCAGTGAGTTTCAGTATGGTTGACTGTTGTTCTACTTCTCCTCCTCTCCCTCTCAGTGAGTTTCAGTATGGTTGACTATTGTTCTACTTCTCCTCCTCTCCCTCTCAGTGAGTTTCAGTATGGTTGACTGTTGTTCTGCTACCCCTCTCCTCCTCTCCCTCTCAGTGAGTTTCAGTATGGTTGACTGTTGTTCTGCTACCCCTCTCCTCCTCTCCCTCTCAGTGAGTTTCAGTATGGTTGACTGTTGTTCTGCTACCCCTCGCCTCCTCTCCCTCTCAGTGAGTTTCCGTATGGTTGACTGTTGTTCTGCTACCCCTCTCCTCCTCTCCCTCTCAGTGAGTTTCAGTATAATTGACTGTTGTTCTGCTACCCCTCCTCCTCTCCCTCTCAGTGAGTTTCAGTATGGTTGACTGTTGTTCTGCTAGCCCTCTCCTCCTTTCCCTCTCAGTGAGTTTCAGTATGGTTGACTGTTGTTCTGCTACCCCTCTCCTCCTCTCCCTCTCAGTGAGTTTCAGTATGGTTGACTGTTGTTCTGCTACCCCTCTCCTCCTCTCCTTCTCAGTGAGTTTCAGTATGGTTGACTGTTGTTCTACTTCTCTTCCTCTCCCTCTCAGTGAGTTTCAGTATGGTTGACTGTTGTTCTGCTACCCCTCCTCCTCTCCCTCTCAGTGAGTTTCAGTATGGTTGACTGTTGTTCTGCTACCCCTCTCCTCCTCTCCCTCTCAGTGAGTTTCAGTATGGTTGACTGTTGTTCTGCTACCCTTCCTCCTCTCCCTCTCAGTGAGTTTCAGTATGGTTGACTGTTGTTCTGCTACCCCTCTCCTCCTCTCCCTCTCAGTGAGTTTCAGTATGGTTGACTGTTGTTCTGCTACCCCTCTCCTCCTCTCCCTCTCAGTGAGTTTCAGTATAGTTGACTGTTGTTCTGCTACCCCTCCTCCTCTTCCTCTCAGTGAGTTTCAGTATGGTTGACTGTTGTTCTGCTACCCCTCTCCTCCTCTCCCTCTCAGTGAGTTTCAGTATGGTTGACTGTTGTTCTGCTACCCCTCTCCTCCTCTCCCTCTCAGTGAGTTTCAGTATGGTTGACTGTTGTTCTGCTACCCCTCTCCTCCTCTCCCTCTCAGTGAGTTTCAGTATGGTTGACTGTTGTTCTACTTCTCCTCCTCTCCCTCTCAGTGAGTTTCACTATGGTTGACTGTTGTTCTACTTCTCCTCCTCTCCCTCTCAGTGAGTTTCAGTATGGTTGACTGTTGTTCTACTTCTCCTCCTCTCCCTCTCAGTGAGTTTCAGTATGGTTGACTGTTGTTCTACTTCTCTTCCTCTCCCTCTCAGTGAGTTTCAGTATAGTTGACTGTTGTTCTGCTACCCCTCTCCTCCTCTCCCTCTCAGTGAGTTTCACAATAGTTGACTGTTGTTCTGCTACCCGTCTCCTCCTCTCCCTCTCAGTGAGTTTCAGTATGGTTGACTGTTGTTCTGCTACCCCTCTCCTCCTCTCCCTCTCAGTGAGTTTCAGTATGGTTGACTGTTGTTCTGCTACCCCTCGCCTTCTCTCCCTCTCAGTGAGTTTCAGTATGGTTGACTGTTGTTCTACTTCTCCTCCTCTCCCTCTCAGTGAGTTTCAGTATGGTTGACTGTTGTTCTACTTCTCCTCCTCTCCCTCTCAGTGAGTTTCAGTATGGTTGACTATTGTTCTACTTCTCCTCCTCTCCCTCTCAGTGAGTTTCAGTATGGTTGACTGTTGTTCTGCTACCCCTCTCCTCCTCTCCCTCTCAGTGAGTTTCAGTATGGTTGACTGTTGTTCTGCTACCCCTCTCCTCCTCTCCCTCTCAGTGAGTTTCAGTATGGATGACTGTTGTTCTGCTACCCCTCTCCTCCTCTCCCTCTCAGTGAGTTTCCGTATGGTTGACTGTTGTTCTGCTACCCCTCTCCTCCTCTCCCTCTCAGTGAGTTTCAGTATAATTGACTGTTGTTCTGCTACCCCTCCTCCTCTCCCTCTCAGTGAGTTTCAGTATGGTTGACTGTTGTTCTGCTACCCCTCTCCTCCTTTCCCTCTCAGTGAGTTTCAGTATGGTTGACTGTTGTTCTGCTACCCCTCTCCTCCTCTCCCTCTCAGTGAGTTTCAGTATGGTTGACTGTTGTTCTGCTACCCCTCTCCTCCTCTCCCTCTCAGTGAGTTTCAGTATGGTTGACTGTTGTTCTACTTCTCCTCCTCTCCCTCAGTGAGTTTCACTATGGTTGACTGTTGTTCTGCTACCCCTCTCCTCCTCTCCCTCTCAGTGAGTTTCAGTATGGTTGACTGTTGTTCTGCTACCCCTCTCCTCCTCTCCCTCTCAGTGAGTTTCAGTATGGTTGACTGTTGTTCTGCTACCCCTCTCCTCCTCTCCCTCTCAGTGAGTTTCACTATAGTTGACTGTTGTTCTGCTACCCCTCTCCTCCTCTCCTTCTCAGTGAGTTTCAGTATGGTTGACTGTTGTTCTACTTCTCTTCCTCTCCCTCTCAGTGAGTTTCAGTATAGTTGACTGTTGTTCTGCTACCCCTCTCCTCCTCTCCCTCTCAGTGAGTTTCACAATAGTTGACTGTTGTTCTGCTACCCCTCTCCTCCTCTCCCTCTCAGTGAGTTTCAGTATGGTTGACTGTTGTTCTGCTACCCCTCTCCTCCTCTCCCTCTCAGTGAGTTTCAGTATGGTTGACTGTTGTTCTGCTACCCCTCGCCTTCTCCCCCTCTCAGTGAGTTTCAGTATGGTTGACTGTTGTTCTACTTCTCCTCCTCTCCCTCTCAGTGAGTTTCAGTATGGTTGACTGTTGTTCTACTTCTCCTCCTCTCCCTCTCAGTGAGTTTCAGTATGGTTGACTGTTGTTCTACTTCTCCTCCTCTCCCTCTCAGTGAGTGTCAGTATGGTTGACTGTTGTTCTGCTACCCCTCTCCTCCTCTCCCTCTCAGTGAGTTTCAGTATGGTTGACTGTTGTTCTGCTACCCTTCCTCCTCTCCCTCTCAGTGAGTTTCAGTATGGTTGACTGTTGTTCTGCTACCCCTCTCCTCCTCTCCCTCTCAGTGAGTTTCAGTATGGTTGACTGTTGTTCTACTTCTCCTCCTCTCCCTCTCATTGAGTTTCCGTTGACTGCACTCGCTTCTAAATAAACAACACACTAACTAATTGAATTACAGAGCGTGGCTAATTTGCTGCTACGGTAACAGACAAGTCTTCCTCGCCATGCAGGAGCTGTTATTGTGAACTGAGTTGACCGTAGATCTGAAAACACATTTTAGTAGATCAGCCCCCAATGTAGCTCTGTTGACCATAGATCTAAAACAGATTGACACACAAAGACAGAGGGCCACTATCCTAATCCTAATTGGCTGACTTGTAAAAAAGTACTCTGCCATGTCACCCTTTGACCTACTACAAATAGAGATGTCAGAATGAACAGTGTTACAGTAAGAGCCCACCAATAACATGGGCTCTGATTTGGTAGTATATGAGGTAACCATGTAACCATGAGAGGCTTGAAGCAGAAGAAGACCTTAGGCAATTCTAAGAACAGTTCGCCCAACCCCAATACTAACCTGAACAATTAGGGGAGTTAAACTCGAAACTGACCCTAAGTCAGTGGTTAGGGATAACATCTACCTACTCCCCAGGGAGAGAGACAGTAAGTAAGAAAAGAAGTCAACCCCACAACACAGACAGGAAGCCGCGATGTGTTTAGGCCTAAGTGGGTCTGGCATGTCTACTGGGATGCATTAGCACTGTGTGTCCGTGCTTCCTACTATAACACTCATCTCCTCACTGCAGAATTTTATATTTGTTTGGAAATCAACTTTATTTAGGTCAGCTAACACAACAGCGCTGCTTGTAGTGTAGTTCTGCTTTCTGGGGGGAGGAGGCTGATGGCCCTCTACCCAAATCAAGTCAAATCAAATTTTATTTGTCACATACACATGGTTAGCAGATGTTAATGCGAGTGTAGCGAAATGCTTGTGCTTCTAGTTCCGACAATGCAGTAATAACCAACAAGTAATCTAACTAACAATTCCAAAACTACTGTCTTATACACAGTGTAAGGGGATAAAGAATATGTACATAAGGATATATGAATGAGTGATGGTACAGAGCAGCATAGGCAAGATACAGTAGCTGATATCGAGTACAGTATATACATATGAGATGAGTATGTAAACAAAGTGGCATAGTTAAAGTGGCTAGTGATACATGTATTACATAAGGATGCAGTCGATGATATAGAGTACAGTATATACGTATGCATATGAGATGAATAATGTAGGGTATGTAAACATTATATAAGGTAGCATTGTTTAAAGTGGCTAGTGATATATTTACATCATTTCCCATCAATTCCCATTATTAAAGTGGCTGGAGTTGAGTCAGTGTCAGTGTGTTGGCAGCAGCCACTCAATGTTAGTGGTGGCTGTTTAACAGTCTGATGGCCTTGAGATAGAAGCTGTTTTTCAGTCTCTCGGTCCCAGCTTTGATGCACCTGTACTGACCTCGCCTTCTGGATGATAGCGGGGTGAACAGGCAGTGGCTCGGGTGGTTGATGTCCTTGATGATCTTTATGGCCTTCCTGTAACATCGGGTGGTGTAGGTGTCCTGGAGGGCAGGTAGTTTGCCCCCGGTGATGCGTTGTGCAGACCTCACTACCCTCTGGAGAGCCTTACGGTTGAGGGCGGAGCAGTTGCCGTACCAGGCGGTGATACAGCCCGCCAGGATGCTCTCGATTGTGCATCTGTAGAAGTTTGTGAGTGCTTTTGGTGACAAGCCGAATTTCTTCAGCCTCCTGAGGTTGAAGAGGCGCTGCTGCGCCTTCTTCACGATGCTGTCTGTGTGAGTGGACCAATTCAGTTTGTCTGTGATGTGTATGCCGAGGAACTTAAAACTTGCTACCCTCTCCACTACTGTTCCATCGATGTGGATAGGGGGTGTTCCCTCTGCTGTTTCCTGAAGTCCACAATCATCTCCTTAGTTTTGTTGACGTTGAGTGTGAGGTTATTTTCCTGACACCACACTCCGAGGGCCCTCACCTCCTCCCTGTAGGCCGTCTCGTCGTTGTTGGTAATCAAGCCTACCACTGTTGTGTCGTCCGCAAACTTGATGATTGAGTTGGAGGCGTGCGTGGCCACGCAGTCGTGGGTGAACAGGGAGTACAGGAGAGGGCTCAGAACGCACCCTTGTGGGGCCCCAGTGTTGAGGATCAGCGGGGAGGAGATGTTGTTGCCTACCCTCACCACCTGGGGGCGGCCCGTCAGGAAGTCCAGTACCCAGTTGCACCGGGCGGGGTCGAGACCCAGGGTCTTGAGCTTGATGACGAGCTTGGAGGGTACTATGGTGTTGAATGCCGAGCTGTAGTCGATGAACAGCATTCTCACATAGGTATTCCTCTTGTCCAGATGGGTTAGGGCAGTGTGCAGTGTGGTTGAGATTGCATCGTCTGTGGACCTATTTGGGCGGTAAGCAAATTGGAGTGGGTCTAGGGTGTCAGGTAGGGTGGAGGTGATATGGTCCTTGACTAGTCTCTCAAAGCACTTCATGATGACGGATGTGAGTGCTACGGGGCGGTAGTCGTTTAGCTCAGTTACCTTAGCTTTCTTGGGAACAGGAACAATGGTGGCCCTCTTGAAGCATGTGGGAACAGCAGACTGGTATAGGGATTGATTGAATATGTCCGTAAACACACCGGCCAGCTGGTCTGCGCATGCTCTGAGGGCGCAGCTGGGGATGCCGTCTGGGCCTGCAGCCTTGCGAGGGTTAACACGTTTAAATGTCTTACTCACCTCAGCTGCAGTGAAGGAGAGACCGCATGTTTTCATTGCAGGCCGTGTCAGTGGCACTGTATTGTCCTCAAAGCGGGCAAAAAGTTATTTAGTCTGCCTGGGAGCAAGACATCCTGGTCCGTGACTGGGCTGGATTTCTTCCTGTAGTCCGTGATTGACTGTAGACCCTGCCACATGCCTCTTGTGTCTGAGCCGTTGAATTGAGATTCTACTTTGTCTCTGTACTGACGCTTAGCTTGTTTAATAGCCTTGCGGAGGGAATAGCTGCACTGTTTGTATTCAGTCATGTTACCAGACACCTTGCCCTGATTAAAAGCAGTGGTTCGCGCTTTCAGTTTCACACGAATGCTGCCATCAATCCACGGTTTCTGGTTAGGGAATGTTTTAATCGTTGCTATGGGAACAACATCTTCAACGCACGTTCTAATGAACTCGCACACCGAATCAGCGTATTCGTCAATGTTGTTATCTGACGCAATACGAAACATCTCCCAGTCCACGTGATGGAAGCAGTCTTGGAGTGTGGAGTCAGCTTGGTCAGACCAGCGTTGAACAGACCTCAGCGTGGGAGCCTCTTGTTTTAGTTTCTGTCTGTAGGCAGGGATCAACAAAATGGAGTCGTGGTCAGCTTTTCCGAAAGGGGGGCGGGGCAGGGCCTTATATGTGTCGCGGAAGTTAGAGTAACAATGATCCAAGGTTTTTCCACCCCTGGTTGCGCAATCGATATGCTGATAAAATTTAGGGAGTCTTGTTTTCAGATTAGCCTTGTTAAAACCCCAGCTACAATGAATGCAGCCTCCGGATAAATCGTTTCCAGTTTGCAGAGAGTTAAATAAAGTTCGTTCAGAGCCATCGATGTGTCTGCTTGGGGGGGGGATATATACGGCTGTGATTATAATGGAAGAGAATTCTCTTGGTAGATAATGCGGTCTACATTTGATTGTGAGGAATTCTAAATCAGGTGAACAGAAGGATTTGAGTTCCTGTATGTTTCTTTCGTCACACCATGTCTCGTTAGTCATAAGGCATACGCCCCCGCCCCTCTTCTTACCAGAAAGATGTTTGTTTCTGTCGGCGCGATGCGTGGAGAAACCCGTTGGCTGCACCGCCTCGGATAGCGTCTCTCCAGTGAGCCATGTTTCCGTGAAGCAAAGAACGTTACAGTCTCTGATGTCCCTCTGGAATGCTACCCTTGCTCGGATTTCATCAACCTTGTTGTCAAGAGACTGGACATTGGCAAGAAGAATGCTAGGGAGTGGTGCACGGTGTGCCCCTCTCCGGAGTCTGACCAGAAGACCGCCTCGTTTCCCTCTTTTTCGGAGTCGTTTTTTGGGTCGCTGCATGGAATCCACTCCGTTGTCCTTTTGTAAGGCAGAACACAGGATCCGCGTCGCGAAAAACATATTCTTGGTCGTGCTGATGGTGAGTTGACGCTGATCTTATATTCAGTAGTTCTTCTCGACTGTATGTAATGAAACCTAAGATGACCTGGGGTACCAATGTAAGAAATAACACGTAAAAAAAACAAAAAACTGCATAGTTTCCTAGGAACGCGAAGCGAGGCGGCCATCTCTGTCGGCGCCGTGTCTCTAGTGAGGAGGAGGGAGATGGCCCTCTACCCTCTAGTGGGGAGGAGGGAGATGGCCCTCTACCCTCTAGTGGGGAGGAGGGAGATGGCCCTCTACCCTCTAGTGAGGAGGAGGGAGATGGACCTCTACCCTCTAGTGGGGAGGAGGGAGATGGCCCTCTACCCTCTAGTGGGGAGGAGGGAGATGGCCCTCTACCCTCTAGTGGGGAGGAGGGAGATGGCCCTCTACTCTCTAGTGAGGAGGAGGGAGATGGCCCTCTACCCTCTAGTGGGGAGGCGGGAGATGGCCCTCTACCCTCTAGTGGGGAGGAGGGAGATGGCCCTCTACCCTCTAGTGAGGAGGAGGGAGATGGCCCTCTACCCTCTAGTGAGGAGGAGGGAGATGGACCTCTACCCTCTAGTGGGGAGGAGGGAGATGGCCCTCTACCCTCTAGTGGGGAGGAGGGAGATGGCCCTCTACTCTCTAGTGAGGAGGAGGGAGATGGCCCTCTACCCTCTAGTGGGGAGGAGGGAGATGGCCCTCTACCCTCTAGTGGGGAGGAGGGACGGTGCACTGAGATGGGCACTGTGGTTTCTCTCTGCAGTAGTAGTAGCTGTAGTAATTGATATGGGTTCATTCATTTAATTGTTTTTACTGGTATGGGTTCAAGACATTTTACCTGTGTGTTTGTGATGGCCGGTAGCTTGGTTATGGAGGTGTGTGTAGGTGTGGATGGGAGGGATGCATGTTCTGTCTCTGTGTTGCATTTCATATTGTTAGTGAAAAGCTTTTACTCTGCATATCTTTGAATGTCGCAGTACTATTTCGCGGTGTGTGTGTGTGTGTGTGTGTTTGTGTATCACTCTCTTTCAATGGCCTCTTTCTCATAATCTCTCTAATCTCTATTGCTCTCTTTATCCCTCCCTTCCTTCCTTCCGTCCTTCCTTCATGCCTTCTTCCTTTATTCCATCCATCCATCCTTCCTTCCTTCCTTCCTTCCTTACTTCTTCCTCCCTCCTTATCTCTCTCATTCTCCCCTTCTCAGTATGTCACCTTCCCTTTCTCATTCTCAATGACTCCCTATCCCTCCCTCCCCTCCTCTCTGTCTCCCTCTCTCCGTGTGAGTGTAGTGTGGGCAGCCTGCCAGCTGGCATGTGTGTTTTTTGAATGAATACCTGATGAAGTTGGTGGAGGGAGGCGTGGGAGGAGCAGTGTCTGTGTGTGTGTGTGCTCTGCTCTCTTCTACGGAGCACACCCCTCTCCACCAGGACTCTGTTTGGGATTTTACGCTTCGTTCCGGGTGGAGGGAGAGAGAGAAAGAAAGCTAGAAAGAGAGTGTGAGAGAGAGAGGCACCCTCTAGGGCTTTTTGAAAGAGAGAAGGACAGTGTGAGCTAAGAAGAGAGAGAGTGAGAGAGAGTGACAGTGAGAGGCAGGCTGGTAGCATGCAGCAGGAGAAGGCTACTCCAGAAGGCTACTCCAGACACACTGGTAAGCCACCTCAGACACTTTGTCCTCACACTGAGCGTCTGTCTGTCTATCTGTCCTGTGTATGCTGTCTGCTGTTTCGTTGTACTGTACTGTACTGTACTGTATTATACTGTATTATACTGTACTGAAGTGTCTTGTCTGTCTGTGGTTCCTCTCACAAGGTGTTTCCTCTGTCTTCTGTTCTCTCTCTCCTGTCCTACACCTCTCTCTCTCTCTCTCTCTCTCTCTCTCTCTCTCTCTCTCTCTCTCTCTCTCTCTCTCTCTCTCTCTCTCTCTCTCTCTCTCTCTCTCTCTCTCTCTCTCTCTCTCTCTCTCTCTCTCTCTCTCTCTCTCTCTCTCTCTCTGTCCTCTTGTCCTACACCTCTCTCTCTCTCTCTCTCCTGTCCTACACCCCTCTCTCTCTCTCTCTCTCTCTCTCTCTCTCTCTCTCTCCTGTCCTACACCTCTCTCTCTCTCTCTCTCTCTCTCTCTCTCCTGTCCTACACCTCTCTCTCTCTCTCTCTCTCTCTCTCTCTCTCTCTCTCTCTCTCTCTCTCCTGTCCTACACCCCTCTCTCTCTCTCTCTCTCTCTCTCTCTCTCTCTCTCTGTCCTACACCTCTCTCTCTCTCTCTCTCTCTCTCTCTCCTGTCCTACACCTCTCTCTCTCTCTCTCTCTCTCTCTCTCTCTCTCTCTCCTGTCCTACACCTCTCTCTCTCTCTCCTGTCCTACACCACTCTCTCTCTCTCTCTCTCTCTCTGTCCTACACCTCTCTCTCTCTTTCTCCTGTCCTACACCTCTCTCTCTCTCCTGTCCTACACCTCTCTCTCTATCACTCTCTCTCTTTCTCTCTCTCTTTCAATCTATTTCTGTCTGTCTGTCTGTCTGTCTGTCTGTCTGTCTGTCTGTCTGTCTGTCTCTATTTCTCTCTCTCTCTCTCTCTCTCTCTCTCTCTCTCTCTCTCTCCCTCTCTCTCTCTATCACTCGCTCTCTCTCTCTCTCTCTCTCTCTCTCTCTCTCTACTCTACATGGTGTGTAAGTGAGCAGGGGAAGAGGAGAGGGCATGCCTGCCTGCCCTCACCTTAAAGAGACACACACTGACAGAGAGAGAGAGGAAAGGAGAAAGAAAGAGGGCGAGATAGACTAAGGTGCAGGAAGGAGGGAAGGGAGAAGGGGGAGAGAGAGAGGGAGAAAGAGGTGAAGGGAGAGAGAGAGAATTGAATTGAGAGAGCGAGAGAGAGAGAGAGAGAGAGAGAGGTACTCCTGGTGCAGAGTTGTACTACGCACCACAAGAGCTAGAGAACTCAAACTATATTTAGCTCTGAGATAATGTATCACGCTGTAGTTATCCCTGTGAGGACTGGACAGGGGAGAGGGTAGTACTCACACACACACTATATGTACTGTATTACACACTCACACACAAGCAGTCAGTTTGTACAGACACGCCAACATCTCTATGACAGTTGAGAACACAGTTAGCATGTTATTTATGTTTGTTCCAACATGTTCTTGTTGACAATATACTAGGCTAGTCTAAGCTACTGCTGCTGGCTAAAGACCTTTCATTCCATATTGACATGAATACATTAGTAAAAGATAACATATTCCCCAAAACATGCATATTTAATGAAAACAGATATACTGGGTGGTATCACCTATTTATTATACAGTGCCTTCAGAAAGTGTTCACAAGTCTTGACTTTTCCAATAGAGATGTTTTGTAATTGGCCTACATACAATAACCCATAATGTCAAAGTGGAAGTATGTTTTTCAAGTTCATCAAAAATGAAAAGCTGAAATGTCTTGAGTCACTAAGTATTCAAGCCCTTTTTATAGCAAGGCTAAATAAGTTCAGGATTAAATGTTTGAGTAACAATTCACATAAGAAGTTGCATGGACTCACTGTGTGTAATAATAGTGTTTCACATGATGATTTTTCAATGACTACCTCATCTCTGTACCCCACACATACAATTATCTGTAAGGTCCCTCAGTCGAGCAGTGAATTTCAAACCCAGATTCAACCACAAAGACCAGGGAGGTTTTCCAATTCCTCTCAAAGATGGTCACCTATTGGTAGATGGATCATTTAAAAAAAGTAGATATTGAATATTCCTTTGAGCATGGTGAAGTTAATTATACTTTGGATGGTGTATCAATATATTCAGTCACTAAAAAGATACAAGTATCCTTCCTAACTCATTTGCCAGAGAGGAAGGAAACCAATGAGGCCCAAACCCAATGTGGTTTTGTATGAGTATTTATTGTGTGGTGGGCCCCCAGACCCAATAAAGAGTATTTAAAACTCAAACTCTCTCTCTCTGTCTTACTTTCTCTCTCTCTCTCTCTCTCACTTTCTCTCTCTCTCTCTCTCTCTCACTTTTTTTCTCTCTCTCTCTCTCTCACTTTTTCTCTCTCTCTCTCTCTCTCTCTCTCTCTCACTCTGTCTTTCCATCCTTTTCTTCTGATTTCTTTGCTGTACACTTATCATCAGGGTGCAAAAGTTAATGTTTAGTAGCCAATTATCATAATTGTTTTGAGATACAAAAATGTTATTTTCTTGAGTTAAGGACACAATAACGTCTAATTATAACTTGGAATTATATTGGTATTATGGTGTCCGAGCTGACTCCATGTTTATTCTATCATGTAGAATAGGTAGAGGAGAGAATTCTCATCAAGACACTAGCTTCTCCATCTTAAATAAAACCTTCATCTGTTCAGTCTATTCACCTCAATCCAACCTCTCATCAGGCACCAAGCATAGCGACGTCTCAAAACTCTCTGCTTTCTCTTGTCATGATCCCATTTGTGATAGTTCATGGTTGCTTCAGTCAAGACAGTTACAATGCAGGGTGGCAAGGAGATGGAGGGAGATCATATAGAATATCCTTACTGGAGTAATACACAAACACAATCACACACACAAACACATACACACAAGAGAAACAACAAGCCCCACACATGACAGATGCAGATACCCAAAACACAGTTGAACTAGGGTCAAGAGCGCGCGCGCACACACACACACACACACACACACAGATTAGTGCAGTGTGTCTCTCCATCCCAGCGGTATCCCGGGGAAAGCCAGCCCCTAATCTTTCACGCTTGGGCCCTCCTCTATCTTTCTATCCCTCCTCTCCTGCTTTATCATGCAGGATTAGAGAGAGAGCTGAACCACTGTGCTATAACTCCCCTGGAGAGAGAGAGATGGATGGAGGGAGAGTGAAAGCAAGAGAGCGAGAAGGGGAGAGGGAGAGAGGGAGATATGGAGAGAGAACGAGAGAACGAGAGGGAGAGAAAGGGAAAGAGAGAGACAGGGAAAAAGAGAGAGAGAGAGCGAGCAGCCGCTACTGACCTACATTAGAGAAAAAGAGAGTAATGGTTCACTGACAGATACCCATTCAACATAAACACACACACATATACCCACACGCGCGCGTGTGCACTCACACACACACACACACACATGCACACACACACAGAAAAGGTTACGTTCACATACACAGAAGAGCTACACGCTCTACAGAGAGTAATCACTCTGAGAGATGCAATCATACACACACACACACACACACACACACACACACACACACACATACTCCCAGCCCCCCACCCACCCCCCCACACACACGACCACAAAAGCCTGAAAGCTGTGTCATCTGAACCTAGCTGAGTGCTGCATGGGTTTGTACAGTGAGAGCTGTGTGTATCAGATGATCTGTAACCCAAGCTGCCTGGCTGTCCTGCCCTCCATCAGACTGCATGAACCACACACACACACACACACACACACACACACACACACACACACACACACACACACACACAGCTACACTACCTGTTCGTCAAACATCTCATTTCAAAATCATGAGCATTAATATGGATTTGGTCCACGCTTTGTTGCTATATCAGCCTCCACTCTTCTGGGAAGACTTTCCACTAGATGTTGGTACATTGCTGCAGAGACTTTCTTCAATTCAGCCACAAGAGCATTAGTGAGGTCGGGCACTAATGTTGGGGGATTAGGCCTGGCTCGCAGTCTGCGTTCCAATTCATAACCAAAGGTGTTTGATTGGGTTGAGGTCAGGGCTGATCTCGACAAACCTTTTCTATATGGACCTCACTTTGTGCATGGGGGCATTGTCATGCTGAAACAGGAAAGGGACTTCCCCAAAGTTGGAAGTCATCGTATGAAGATTTCCCTTCACTGGAACTAAGGGGCCTAGCCCAAACCATGAAACAGCCCCAGATCGTTATTCCTCCCCCACCAAACTTCACAGTTGGCTCTATGCATTCGGGCAGGTAGCATTCTCCTGGCATCCGCCAAACCCACATTCATCCGGACAAAAAGTTAACATTTTTGCATTTATTGTGGAGTAATTACAATGCCATTAAACTGTGTAACTGTTTTCAAGACAGAGAGAGAGAGAGAGACAGAGACAGAGAGAGAGACAGAGAGAGAAAGAGAGAGAGAGAGACAGAGAGAGAAAGAGAGAGAGAGAGAGACAGAAAGAGAAAGAGAGAGAGAGAGAGACAGAAAGAGAAAGAGAGACAGAAAGAGAAAGAGAGACAGAGAGAGAAAGAGAGAGAGAAAGAGAAAGAGAGACAAAAAGAGAGAGAGAAAGAGAGAGAGAGAAAGAGAGAGAGAGAGACAGAGAGAGAAAGAGAGACAGAAAGAGAAAGAGAGAGAGAGAGAGAAAGAGAAAGAGAGACAAAAAGAGAGAGAGAAAGACAGAGTCAGGGAGTCAGGGTCGCATAGAGCCAGGGTTGCACGGAGTCAGGGCCGTACACCGCCAGGGTCGCACAGAGCCAGGGTCGCACAGAGTCAGGGCCGTACACCGCCAGGGTTGCACAGAGCCAGAGCCGCACAGAGCCAGGGTCGCACAGAGCCAGGGTCGCACAGAGCCAGGGTCGTACACCGCCAGGGTCGCACAGAACCAGGGTCGCACAGAGTCAGGGCCGTACACCGCCAGGGTCGCACAGAGTCAGGGCCGTACACAGCCAGGGTCGCACAGAGCCAGGGTCGCACAGAGCCAGGGTCGCACAGAGCCAGAGCCACACAGAGCCAGAGCCGCACAGAGCCAGAGCCACGCAGAGCCAGGGTCGCACAGAGCCAGAGCCACACAGATCCAAGGTCGCACAGAGCCAGAGCCACACAGAGCCAGAGCCGCACAGAGTCAGGGTCGCACAGAGCCAGGGTCGCACAGAGCCAGGGTCGCACAGAGCCAGGGTCGCACAGAGCCAGGGTCGCACAGAGCCAGAGCCACACAGAGCCAGGGTCGCACAGAGCCAGAGCCACACAGATCCAGAGCCACACAGAGCCAGGGTCACACAGATCCAGAGCCACACAGAGACAGAGCCACACAGAGCCAGGGTCACACAGATCCAGAGCCACACAGAGCCAGAGCCACACAGAGCCAGGGTCACACAGAGCCAGGGTCACACAGAGCCAGGGTCACACAGAGCCAGGGTCACACAGAGCTAGGGTCACACAGAGCCAGGGTCACACAGAGCCAGGGTCACACAGATCCAGAGCCACACAGAGCCAGGGTCACACAGAGCCAGGGTCACACAGAGCCAGGGTCACACAGAGCCAGGGTCACACAGAGCCAGGGTCACACAGAGCCAGGGTCACACAGAGCCAGGGTCACACAGAGCCAGGGTCACACAAGGCCAGAGCCACACAGAGACAGGGTCACACAGAGCCAGAGCCACACAGAGCCAGGGTCACACAGATCCAGAGCCACACAGAGCCAGGGCCACACAGATCCAGAGCCACACAGATCCAGAGCCACACAGAGCCAGAGCCACACAGATCCAGAGCCACACAGATCCAGAGCCACACAGAGCCAGGGTCACACAGCGAAATTTGGGGGATTTTTAGTTTTTTACCGATGTTGGTTCAATTTGTCACCAAAGCCCCTTATCCACCACTGCGACCTGTATGTTCTAGTCGGCTGGCCCTCGCTACATATTCGTCGCCAGACCCACAGGCTCCAGGTCATCAATAAGTCTATGCTAGGTAAAGCTCCACCTTATCTCAGCTCATTGGTCACGATAACAACACCCACGCGTAGCACGCGCTCCAGCAGGTATATCTCACTAGTCATCCCCAAAGCCAACACCTCCTTTCGTCGCCTTTCCTTTCAGTTCTCTGCTGCCAGTGACTGGAACGAATTGCAAAAATCTCTGAAGCTGGAGACTTATATTTCCCTCACTAACTTTAAAAATCAGCTATCTGAGCAGCTAACCGATCGCTGCAACTGTAGATAGACCATCTGTAAATAGCCCACCCAATCTACCAACCTCATCCCCATATTTTTTTAAATTTACTTTTCTGCTCTTTTGCACACCACTATTTCTACTTGCACATCACCATCTGCTCATCTATCACCCCAGTGTTCATTTGCTAAATTGTAATTACTTCGATACTATAGCCTATTTATTGCCTTACCTCCTCACGCCATTTGCACACACTGTATATACAGTGGGGCAAAAAAAGTATTTAGTCAGCCACCAATTGTGCAAGTTCTCACACTTAAAAAGATGAGAGAGGCCTGTAATTTTCATCATAGGTACACTTCAACTATGACAGACAAAATGAGAAGAAAAAAATCCAGAAAATCACATTGTAGGATTTTTTATGAATTTATTTGCAAATTATGGTGGAAAATAAGTAAAATAAATACAAGTTGATCTGGACATTTCTGACAAGTTATAAATAGCTCTAAGGTATACAATGACTAACATGATGAGGAACTGATGATGCACTGCCCAATTTCTAAATTGCACTTTGTGCATTCTACTATTACAACATTCAAGAGTAAGTTCAAAGCCAGACTGAGTTCCTTTAAAAAAAATCAGTTTGGGAACAACTGGTTTAACGCAGAAAACGTGGTAATTAAATACAATGACCATAATCTATTGCGCAGCTACTTGTCCGGTCTATGTGGAGCAGACACAGAGAAGGTGAGAAGAGAGAGAAATGAGCGATGGAGAGGTATAGAGAGCAGTTGCTTCACAATTTATCTCTACCTGAAAATACATGGTCTAAGGGATTGATAGATGCTATTCAGCAGTTAGAAAAGTATGCCTTATTTACATTGAAGAACTACTAAAATTGTGATTTTATCAAGCAGCA
The DNA here is from genome assembly GCF_018296145.1 of Oncorhynchus tshawytscha. Taxonomy (NCBI): domain Eukaryota; kingdom Metazoa; phylum Chordata; class Actinopteri; order Salmoniformes; family Salmonidae; genus Oncorhynchus; species Oncorhynchus tshawytscha. The sequence goes on from NC_056441.1 coordinate 21,235,087, forward strand.
TAGGTAGCAGAGATGAGATGATGATTTGGAATGAAATATTAAAGTCAACAAATAAAGCAAATGTAATATACACTAGAGGTCGACCGATTATGATTTTTCAACACCGATACCGATTATTGGAGGGTCAAAAAAGGCCGATATCGATTAATCGGTCAATTTCTTTTTTTTTTTTTTTTGTAATAATGACAATTACAATAATACTGAATGAACACTTATTTTAACTTAATATAATACATCAATAAAATCAATTTAACCTCAAATAAATAATGAAACATGTTCAATTTGGTTTAAATAATGCAAAAACAAAGTGTTGGAGAAGAAAGTAAAAGTGCAATATGTGCCATGTAAGAAAGCTAACGTTTAAGTTCCTTGCTCAGAACATGATAACATATGAAAGCTGGTAGTCCCTTTTAACATGAGTCTTCAATATTCCCAGGTAAGACGTTTTAGGTTGTAGTTATTATAGGAATTATAGGACTATTTCTCTCTATACGATTTGTATTTCATATACCTTTGACTATTGGATGTTCTTATAGGCACTTTAGTATTGCCAGTGTAACAGTATAGCTTCCGTCCCTCTCCTTGCTCTTACCTGGGCTCGAACCAGGAACACATCGACAACAGCCACCCTCGAAGCAGCGTTACCCATCGCTCCACAAAAGCCGCGGCCCTTGCAGAGCAAGGGGAACAACTACTCCAAGTCTCGGAGCGAGTGACGTTTGAAACCTATTAGCGCGCACCCCGCTAACTAGCTAGCCATTTCACATCGGTTACACCAGCCTAATCTCGGGAGTTGATAGGCTTGAAGTCATAAACAGCTCAATGCTTGAAGCATTGCGAAGAGCTGCTGGCAAAACGCACGAAAATGCTGTTTGAATGAATGCTTACGAGCCTGCTGCTGCCTACCATCGCTCAGTCAGGCTGAGCTAGCTCTATTAAATCATAGACTTAGTTATAAAATAATAACACACAGAAATACGAACCTTAGGTCATTAATATGGTCGAATCCGTAAACTATCATCTCGAAAACAAAACGTTTATTCTTTCAGTGAAAAATGGAACAGTTGTGTATTTTATCGAACGGGTGGCATCCATAAGTCTAAATATTCTTGTTACATTTCACAACCTTCAATGTTATGTCATAATTACGTCAAATTAGTTCGCAACGAGCCAGGCAACCCAAACTGTTGCATATACCCTGACTCTGCGTGCAATGAACGCAAGAGAAGTGACACAATTTCGCCTGGTTAATTGTATTTTTTATTTTACCTTTATTTAACTAGGCAAGTCAGTTAAGAACAAATTCTTATTTTCAATGACGGCCTAGGAACAGTGGTTTAACTGCCTTGTTCAGAGGCAGAATGACAGATTTGTACCTTGTCAGCTCGGGGATTCGAACTTGCAACCTTTCCATTACTAGCCCAACGCTCCAACCACTAGGTTACTCTGCCGCTAACCTGGATATATATAATATTGCCTGCTAACCTGGATTTCATTTAGCTAAATATGCAGGTTTAAAAATATGTACTTCTGTGTATTGATTTTAAGAAAGGCATTGATGTTTATGGTTAGGTACACGTTGGAGCAACGACAGTCCTTTTTCACGAATGCGCACCGCATCGATTATATGCAACGCAGGACATGCTAGATAAACTAGTAATATCATCAACCATGTGTAGTTAACTAGTGATTATGATTGATTGATTGTGTTTTATAAGATAAGTGTCATGCTAGCTAGCAACTTACCATGGCTTCTTACTGCATTCGTAACAGGCAGGCTCCTCGTGGAGTGCAATGAGAGGCCGGTGGTTAGAGCATTGGACTAGTTAACTATAAGGTTGCAAGATTGAATCCCTGAGCTGACAAGGTAAAAATCTGTCGTTCTGCCCCTGAACAAGTGTCATAATACTGGTGCTCAGTAACACAGACAGAACAAGGACATAAGGACAATCACCCACAAAACAGGCTACATAAATATGGTTCCCAATCAGAGACAATGATGAACACCTGCCTCTGATTGAGAACCATATCAGGCCAAACGTAGAACTAGACAAACTAGACATGTAACATAGAATGCCCACTCAGCTCACACCCTGACCAACCAAAACATAGAAACATACAAAGCAAACTATGGTCAGGGTGTGACAGTACCCCCCCTCCAAGGTGCGGACTCCGGCCGCAAAACCTGATCCTATCGGGGAGGGTCTGGGTGGGCATCTGTCCGCGGTGGCGGCTCTGGTGCTGGATGTGGCCCCCACTTCACCGTAGTCTTAGTCCCCCACCTTGTCCGCTTCCGTGGCCTCCTAGCCACGGTGACCCTACTTAATGACCCCACTGGACTGAGGGGCAGCTCGGGACAGAGGAGCGGAAGCTCGGGACAGAGGGGCGGAAGCTCGGGACAGAGGGGCGGCAGCTCGGGCTGACTGGCGGCACTGGCGGCCCCTGGCTGACTGGCGGCACTGGCGGCCCCTGGCTGACTGGCGGCCCCTGGCTGACTGGTGGCACTGGCGGCCCGGGCAGACGGGTGGCTCAGGCGGCGCTGGGCAGACGGGCGGCTCAGGCGGCGCTGGGCTGAGTAGCTCTCGTAGCGCCGAACAGGCGGGAGACTCCGGCTGCGCTGGAGAAGTGGGAGACTCCGGCAGCGCTGGAGAGGAGGGAGACTCCGGCAGCGCTGGACAGGCGAGGCGCACTGTAGGCCTGGTGCTGGCACTGGTGGTACTGGGCCGAGGACACGCACAGGAAGCCTGGTGCGGGGAGCTGCCACCGGAGGGCTGGGTGTGGAGGTGGTACTGGATAGACCGGACCGTGCAGATGCACTGGAGCTCTTGAGCACCGAGCCTGCCCAACCTTACCCGGTTGAATGGTCCCGGTCGCCCTGCCAGTGCGGCGAGGTGGAATAGCCCGCACTGGGCTATGCAGGCGAAGGCTGCAAGGCTGGTGCCATGTAAGCCGGCCCAAGGAGACGCACTGGAGACCAGCTGCGTAAAGCCGGCTTCATGGCACTTGGCTCAATGCTCACTCTAGCCCGGCCGATACGCGGAGCTGGAATGTACCGCACCGGGCTATGCACCCGCACTGGTGACACCGTGCGCTTCACAGTATAACATGGTGTCTGTCCGGTCTCTCTAGCCCCCCGGTAAGCACAGGGAGTTTGCGCAGGTCTCCTACCTGGCATAGCCATACTCCCTGTGAGCCCCCCCCAAGAAGTTTTTGGGGCTGACTCTCGGGCTTCCGTCCGCGCCGCCGCGCTTGCTTCGCCAACTCCATTCTCCGATAACCTTCCGCGCACTGCTCCATCGAATCCCAGGCGGGCTCCGGCACTCTCCCTGGGTCGACCGCCCACCTGTCTATCTCCTCCCAAGAAGTATAGTCCAGACTCTTGCAGTCCAAACCGTACTCCCATGTCCATTCCTCTTTGCGTTGCTGTTGCCCGTTACCACTATTGCGATCCATGTTTAATGAAGACAAAGAAAATACGAATCAAATACAAAAAACAATAAACGTAACACGAAAACCGAAACAGCCTAATACTGGTGCTAAGTAACACAGACAGAACAAGGACATAAGGACAATCACCCCAAAAAAACCAACACCAAACAGGCTACCTATATATGGTTCCCAATCAGAGACAATGACGAACACCTGCCTCTGATTGAGAACCATATCAGGCCAAACATAGAACTAGACAAACTAGACATGTAACATAGAATGCCCACTCAGCTCACACCCTGACCAACCAAAACATAGAAACATACAAAGCAAACTATGGTCAGGGTGTGACAACAAGGCAGTTAACCCACTGTTCCTAGGCCGTCATTGAAAATAAGAATGTGTTCTTAACTGACTTGCCTAGTTAAATAATGGTGTTAAATTGGCGTCCAAAAATACCGATTTCCGATTGTTATGAAAACTTGAAATCGGCCCTAATTAAACGGCCATTCCGATTAATCGGTCGACCTCTAATATACACATCAACTTGAATATTCTATTAAAGTAAAGTAATGTGACTAAATGATGGTTAATAAGTGATAAGCAGTAATGGGCAGTCACTACCACCATGGGACTTTTATTCAGTGTTTATTCTGTGTTATTACAGCATTCAACCCACATAATGCATGGTGCATTTAATGAAACGGAAATTGAAAACCTTGATTATTTTTTTATAATCGAACCGAAATCTGAACTGACTTCAAAAAGCTCTAATCACTCAGCACTATGCAGCGCAGAAGAAGAAAATGTGTGTGTGTGTGTGTGTGTGTGTGTGTGTGCGCACTCCATTTGACGTCCCCTGGTGTTGTAGCACCACGAAATCTCATAGATTATGGGCTCCTGTTTGAAACGCAAAAAAAAACATACACACACACACACACACACACGCACACACAAACATACACAGGGGGGTTGCAATCAATATAGGGGGATATCAAACCAGCCATAACAGGATAAAACATGGGGTCTTTGTCCGTGTCGTTTGCTGCCAGTTGTCTTTACCAGTGGGTGGATAGGCGATAAAGCTATAGAACACACACACACACACACACACACTAAAGCTTTAGTGCCTGTTCAGCTGTTGATATGGTTTAGCTGGCTGCAGTGTCTGCCTTCAAACAAGGTTGTGTACGTAAGCAATAAATAAAAGCTTAATGGCTGCACACACACACACACACACACACACACACACACACACACACACACACACACACACACACACAAAAACACTGCCAATTTAGGTTTGAACTGAGTTAAGTTAGCTGTGTTGATATGCTCAGCCTGTGTCTTAGTAGTGCATAACCTGTCTCCTGTCAATGTTTATATCATTTTAGAATGTGTTTGCAGAGAGAAGTTGAATATGTGTCAGGAATCCAGAGGTAGTTGGGTTTCTGTGCAAGCATGTGTTAGCAAGGGCAGAGAAAGAGTGTGTGTGTGTGTATGGCTCGTTTTGCATTTCAAACAGGGGCCCGTGATCTATGAGGTGTCGCAGTGCCACAGCACCAGGGGACGGAAGGCAGAGTGCATACCTTCCAAACACACAGACACACATTCGCAGCTTTGGTGGATGCTGCATGTGCGTGCACACACTCACCCACACACATATTTTGTGTGGAGCTGCCTGTACATTATTAATGAGCTTCACACGGAGTGTTCCCTCTCCCTCAGCGGGAGGTCCTTTCACTGACGCAGCACTCACAGCACTCACAGATTGCAAAAATCGATGCCCACACACGCGTCACACACACGCGTCTCACCTAGGATGGGCATTGGCGTGCCATTTAACCCCAATAATCTCTTCTCTAGTTGTAATGTGTGAAGGAGTTGTGTGGTTAGTATCATTTTCCAGTGTGGTTAGTATCATTTTCCAGTGTGGTTAGTATCATTTTCCAGTGTGGTTAGTATCATTTTCCAGTGTGGTTAGTATCATTTTCCAGTGTAGTTAGTATCATTTTCCAGTGTGGTTAGTATCATTTTCCAGTGTGGTTAGTATCATTTTCCAGTGTGGTTAGTATCATTTTCCAGTGTGGTTAGTATCATTTTCCAGTGTGGTTAGTATCATTTTCCAGTGTGGTTAGTATCATTTTCCAGTGTGGTTAGTATCATTTTCCAGTGTGGTTAGTATCATTTTCCAGTGTGGTTAGTATCATTTTCCAGTGTGGTTAGTATCATTTTCCAGTGTGGTTAGTATTCTCTTCTAGTGTGGTTAGTATTTTCTTCTAGTGTGGTTATTATCCTCTTCTAGCGTGGTTAGTATTCTCTTCTAGTGTGGTTATTATCCTCTTCTAGTGTGGTTAGTATTCTCTTCTAGTGTGGTTAGTATCATTTTCCAGTGTGGTTAGTATCATTTTCCAGTGTCGTTAGTATCATTTTCCAGTGTGGTTAGTATCATTTTCCAGTGTGGTTAGTATCATTTTCCAGTGTGGTTAGTATCATTTTCCAGTGTGGTTAGTATCATTTTCCAGTGTGGTTAGTATCATTTTCCAGTGTGGTTAGTATTCTCTTCTAGCATGGTTAGTATTCTCTACTAGTGTGGTTAGTATTCTCTTCTAGTGTGGTTATTATCCTCTTCTAGTGTGGTTATTATCCTCTTCTAGTGTGGTTATTATCCTCTTCTAGTGTGGTTATTATCCTCTTCTAGTGTGTTTATTATCCTCTACTAGTGTGGTTATTATCCTCTACTAGTGTGGTTATTATTCTCTTCTAGTGTGGTTATTATCCTCTTCTAGTGTGGTTATTATCCTCTTCTAGTGTGGTTATTATCCTCTTCTAGCGTGGTTAGTATTCTCTTCTAGTGTGGTTATTATCCTCTTCTAGTGTGGTTAGTATTCTCTTCTAGTGTGGTTATTATCCTCTACTAGTGTGGTTATTATCCTCTTCTAGCATCGTTAGTATTCTCTGCTCGTGTGGTTAGTATCCTCTTCTAGTGTGGTTAGTATTCTCTTCTAGTGTGGTTATTATCCTCTTCTAGCATGGTTAGTATTCTCTTCTAGTGTGGTTATTATCCTCTTCTAGCATGGTTAGTATTCTCTACTAGTGTGGTTAGTATTCTCTTCTAGTGTGGTTAGTATCCTCTTCTAGCGTGGTTAGTATTCTCTTCTAGTGTGTTTAGTATTCTCTTCTAGTGTGGTTAGTATCCTCTTCTAGCGTGGTTAGTATTCTCTTCTAGTGTGGTTAGTATTCTCTTCTAGTGTGGTTAGTATTCTCTTCTAGTGTGGTTAGTATTCTCTTCTAGTGTGGTTAGTATTCTCTTCTAGTGTGGTTATTATCCTCTACTAGTGTGGTTAGTATCCTCTTCTAGCGTGGTTAGTATTCTCTTCTAGTGTGGTTAGTATTCTCTTCTAGTGTGGTTATTATCCTCTTCTAGCGTGGTTAGTATTCTCTTCTAGTGTGGTTAGTATTCTCTTCTAGTGTGGATAGTATTCTCTTCTAGTGTGGTTAGTATTCTCTTCTAGTGTGGTTAGTATCCTCTTCTAGCGTGGTTAGTATTCTCTTCTAGTGTGGTTAGTATTCTCTTCCAGTGTGGTTAGTATCCTCTTCTAGCGTGGTTAGTATTCTCTTCTAGTGTGGTTAGTATTCTCTTCCAGTGTGGTTAGTATCCTCTTCCAGTGTGGTTATTATCCTCTTCCAGTGTGGTTAGTATTCTCTTCCAGTGTGGTTATTGGGGTTAGTATTCTCTTTCAGTGTGGTTAGTATTCTCTTCCAGTGTGGTTAGTATTCTCTTCCAGTGTGGTTATTGGGGTTAGTATTCTCTTCTAGTGTGGTTAGTATTCTCTTCTAGTGTGGTTATTATCCTCTTCCAGTGTGGTTAGTATTCTCTTCCAGTGTGGTTATTGGGGTTAGTATTCTCTTTCAGTGTGGTTAGTATTCTCTTCCAGTGTGGTTAGTATTCTCTTCCAGTGTGGTTATTGGGGTTAGTATTCTCTTCTAGTGTGGTTAGTATTCTCTTCTAGTGTGGTTAGTATTCTCTTCTAGTGTGGTTAGTATCATTTTCCAGTGTGGTTAGTATCATTTTCCAGTGTGGTTAGTATTCTCTTCCAGTATCGCTAGTATTCTCTTCCAGTGTGGTTATTATCCTCTTCTAGTGTGGTTAGTATTCTCTGCTAGTGTGGTTAGTATTCTCTTCTAGTGTGGTTATTATCCTCTTCTAGTGTGGTTAGTATTCTCTACTAGTGTGGTTATTATCCTCTTCTAGCATGGTTAGTATTCTCTGCTAGTGTGGTTAGTATTCTCTTCTAGTGTGGTTATTATCCTCTTCTAGTGTGGTTAGTATTCTCTACTAGTGTGGTTAGTATTCTCTTCTAGCATGGTTATTATCCTCTTCTAGTGTGGTTATTATCCTCTTCTAGTGTGGTTAGTATTCTCTACTAGTGTGGTTAGTATTCTCTTCTAGCATGGTTATTATCCTCTTCCAGTGTGGTTATTATCCTCTTCTAGTGTGGTTAGTATTCTCTGCTAGTGTGGTTAGTATTCTCTTCTAGTGTGGTTATTATCCTCTTCTAGTGTGGTTAGTATTCTCTTCTAGTGTGGTTATTATCCTCTTCTAGTGTGGTTAGTATTCTCTACTAGTGTGGTTAGTATTCTCTACTAGTGTGGTTAGTATTCTCTACTAGTGTGGTTATTATCCTCTTCTAGTGTGGTTAGTATTCTCTTCTAGTGTGGTTAGTATTCTCTACTAGTGTGGTTATTATCCTCTTCTAGTGTGGTTAGTATTCTCTTCTAGTGTGGTTATTATCCTCTTCTAGTGTGGTTAGTATTCTCTACTAGTGTGGTTAGTATTCTCTTCTAGCATGGTTATTATCCTCTTCCAGTGTGGTTATTATCCTCTTCTAGTGTGGTTAGTATTCTCTGCTAGTGTGGTTAGTATTCTCTTCTAGTGTGGTTATTATCCTCTTCTAGTGTGGTTAGTATTCTCTACTAGTGTGGTTATTATCCTCTTCTAGCATGGTTAGTATTCTCTGCTAGTGTGGTTAGTATTCTCTTCTAGTGTGGTTATTATCCTCTTCTAGTGTGGTTAGTATTCTCTACTAGTGTGGTTAGTATTCTCTTCTAGCATGGTTATTATCCTCTTCTAGTGTGGTTATTATCCTCTTCTAGTGTGGTTATTATCCTCTACTAGTGTGGTTATTATCCTCTTCTAGCATGGTTAGTATCCTCTACTAGTGTGGTTAGTATTCTCTTCTAGTGTGGTTATTATCCTCTACTAGTGTGGTTATTATCCTCTTCTAGTGTGTTTATTATCCTCTACTAGTGTGGTTATTATCCTCTTCTAGTGTGGTTATTATCCTCTACTAGTGTGGTTATTATCCTCTTCTAGCATGGTTAGTATCCTCTACTAGCGTGGTTAGTATTCTCTACTAGTGTGGTTATTATCCTCTTCTAGCATGGTTAGTATTCTCTTCTAGTGTGGTTAGTATTCTCTTCTAGTGTGGTTAGTATCCTCTTCTAGCGTGGTTAGTATTCTCTTCTAGTGTGGTTAGTATTCTCTTCTATTGTGGTTATTATCCTCTTCTAGCGTGGTAAGTATTCTCTTCTAGTGTGGTTAGTATTCTCTTCTAGTGTGGTTAGTATTCTCTTCTAGTGTGGTTAGTATCCTCTTCTAGCGTGGTTAGTATTCTCTTATAGTGTGGTTAGTATTCTCTTCCAGTGTGGTTAGTATCCTCTTCTAGCGTGGTTATTATCCTCTTCCAGTGTGGTTATTATCCTCTTCTAGTGTGGTTAGTATTCTCTGCTAGTGTGGTTAGTATTCTCTTCTAGTGTGGTTATTATCCTCTTCCAGTGTGGTTATTATCCTCTTCTAGTGTGGTTAGTATTCTCTGCTAGTGTGGTTAGTATTCTCTTCTAGTGTGGTTATTATCCTCTTCTAGTGTGGTTAGTATTCTCTACTAGTGTGGTTATTATCCTCTTCTAGCATGGTTAGTATTCTCTGCTAGTGTGGTTAGTATTCTCTTCTAGTGTGGTTATTATCCTCTTCTAGTGTGGTTAGTATTCTCTACTAGTGTGGTTAGTATTCTCTTCTAGCATGGTTATTATCCTCTTCTAGTGTGGTTATTATCCTCTTCTAGTGTGGTTATTATCCTCTACTAGTGTGGTTATTATCCTCTTCTAGCATGGTTAGTATCCTCTACTAGTGTGGTTAGTATTCTCTTCTAGTGTGGTTATTATCCTCTACTAGTGTGGTTATTATCCTCTTCTAGTGTGTTTATTATCCTCTACTAGTGTGGTTATTATCCTCTTCTAGTGTGGTTATTATCCTCTACTAGTGTGGTTATTATCCTCTTCTAGCATGGTTAGTATCCTCTACTAGCGTGGTTAGTATTCTCTACTAGTGTGGTTATTATCCTCTTCTAGCATGGTTAGTATTCTCTTCTAGTGTGGTTAGTATTCTCTTCTAGTGTGGTTAGTATCCTCTTCTAGCGTGGTTAGTATTCTCTTCTAGTGTGGTTAGTATTCTCTTCTATTGTGGTTATTATCCTCTTCTAGCGTGGTAAGTATTCTCTTCTAGTGTGGTTAGTATTCTCTTCTAGTGTGGTTAGTATTCTCTTCTAGTGTGGTTAGTATCCTCTTCTAGCGTGGTTAGTATTCTCTTATAGTGTGGTTAGTATTCTCTTCCAGTGTGGTTAGTATCCTCTTCTAGCGTGGTTAGTATTCTCTTCTAGTGTGGTTAGTATCCTCTTCCAGTGTGGTTATTATCCTCTTCCAGTGTGGTTATTATCCTCTTCTAGCGTGGTTAGTATTCTCTTCTAGTGTGGTTATTATCCTCTACTAGTGTGGTTATTATCCTCTTCTAGCATGGTTAGTATTCTCTGCTAGTGTGGTTAGTATTCTCTTCTAGTGTGGTTATTATCCTCTTCTAGCATGGTTAGTATTCTCTTCTAGTGTGGTTAGTATTCTCTACTAGTGTGGTTATTATCCTGTTCTAGCATGGTTAGTATTCTCTTCTAGTGTGGTTAGTATTCTCTACTAGTGTGGTTATTATCCTCTTCTAGTGTGGTTAGTATTCTCTTCTAGTGTGGTTAGTATTCTCTACTAGTGTGGTTATTACCCTCTTCTAGCGTGGTTAGTATTCTCTTCTAGTGTGGTTAGTATTCTCTTCTAGTGTGGTTATTATCCTCTTCTAGTGTGGTTAGTATCCTCTTCTAGCGTGGTTAGTATTCTCTTCTAGTGTGGTTATTATCCTCTACTAGTGTGGTTATTATCCTCTTCTAGCATGGTTAGTATTCTCTTCTAGTGTGGTTAGTATTCTCTTCTAGTGTGGTTAGTATCCTCTTCTAGTGTGGTTATTATCCTCTTCTAGTGTGGTTAGTATTCTCTTCTAGTGTGGTTAGTATCCTCTTCTAGCATGGTTAGTATTCTCTGCTAGTGTGGTTAGTATTCTCTTCTAGTGTGGTTAGTATTCTCTTCTAGTGTGGTTTGTATTCTCTTCTAGTGTGGTTAGTATTCTCTTCTAGTGTGGTTAGTATTCTCTTCTAGTGTGGTTAGTATTCTCTGCTAGTGTGGTTAGTATTCTCTTCTAGTGTGGTTAGTATTCTCTTCTAGTGTGGTTATTATCCTCTTCTAGCGTGGTTATTAACCTCTTCTAGTGTGGTTATTATCCTCTTCTAGTGTGGTTAGTATTCTCTTCTAGCGTGGTTAGTATTCTCTTCTAGTGTGGTTAGTATTCTCTTCCAGTGTGGTTATTATCCTCTTCTAGTGTGGTTAGTATTCTCTTCTAGTGTCGTTAGTATTCTCTTCCAGTGTGGTTATTATCCTCTTCCAGTGTGGTTAGTATTCTCTTCCAGTGTGGTTATTGTGGTTAGTATTCTCTTTCAGTGTGGTTAGTATTCTCTTCCAGTGTGGTTATTGGGGTTAGTATTCTCTTCCAGTGTGGTTAGTATGCTCTTCCATTGTGGTTATTGGGGTTAGTATTCTCTTCCAGTGTGGTTAGTATGCTCTTCCAGTGTGGTTATTATCCTCTTCCAGTGTGGTTAGTATTCTCTTCCAGTGTGGTTATTGGGGTTAGTATTCTCTTTCAGTGTGGTTTGTATTCTCTTCCAGTGTGGTTATTGGGGTTAGTATTCTCTTTCAGTGTGGTTAGTATTCTCTTCCAGTGTGGTTATTGGGGTTAGTATTCTCTTTCAGTGTGGTTAGTATTCTCTTCCAGTGTGGTTATTGGGCTTAGTATTCTCTTCCAGTGTGGTTATTGGGGTTAGTATTCTCTTTCAGTGTGGTTAGTATTCTCTTTCAGTGTGGTTAGTATTCTCTTCCAGTGTGGTTATTGGGGTTAGTATTCTCTTTCAGTGTGGTTAGTATTCTCTTTCAGTGTGGTTAGTATTCTCTTCCAGTGTGGTTATTGGGCTTAGTATTCTCTTCCAGTGTGGTTATTGGGGTTAGTATTCTCTTTCAGTGTGGTTAGTATTCTCTTTCAGTGTGGTTAGTATTCTCTTCCAGTGTGGTTATTGGGGTTAGTATTCTCTTCCAGTGTGGTTATTGGGCTTAGTATTCTCTTCCAGTGTGGTTAGTATGCTCTTCCATTGTGGTTTTTTTTTTTTTTAGAAACTTGTGTTTTCTATCCAAATCTACTAATAATATGCATATCTTATATTCTTGGCATGAGTAGCAGGAAGTTGAAATTGGGCATGCTATCTATCCAAAAGTGAAAATGCTGCCCCCTATACCTTAAAAAGTTAACAGCTTCTACCCCCAAGCCTGGGGTGGCAGGGTAGCCTAGTGGTTAGAGCGTTGGACTAGTAACTGGAAGGTTGAAAGTTCAAACCCCTGAACAGGTGTTCTGCCTCTGAACAGGCAGTTAACCCACTGTTCCTAGGCCATCATTGAAAATAAGAATTTGTTCTTAACTGACTTGCCTGGTTAAATAAAGGTAAAATAAATAAAAAATAACAATGCTGAACAATTAATAAAATGGCCATCCAGACTATTTACATTGACACCCCCCCACCCCCTGTTGTTTCTAAACTGCTGCTTCTCGCTGTTTATTATCTATGCATAGTCACTTTACCCCTACCTACATGTATAAATTACCTCCACTAACCTGTACCCCCGCACATTGACTCGTTACCAGTACCCCCTGTATATCGTTACTGTTATTTTATTGTGTTACTTAAAAAATAAAAAAAACTTTAGTTTATTTAGTAAATATTTTCTCTATTTCTTGAACTGCACTGTTGGTTAAGGGCTTGTAGTAAGGTCTATCTATAGCTGTTGTATTCGGCGCATGTGACAAATACAATTTGATTGGATTTGTATGTGCTTGTGTGTGTGTGTGTGTGTGTGTGTTGGAGAGCCTAATGTGTGTTCTTCTTGTTCCCCAGGTTCCCGCTGCCATCCAGGAGGCTCGCTCTCAGAGGGAAATGATTCCGCATGAAGTTGACGGACGGCTCTCTTCCTCTCTACACGGAAACGGCAGGTGTGACTCTCGCTGCTCCCACGACAACAGCAGGTGTGACTCTCGCTGCTCCCACGACAACAGCAGGTGTGACTCTCGCTGCTCCCACGACAACAGCAGGTGTGCCCCTCTCTGCTTCTCGCTGAGCCAGAGCCAGGCGTCCGACAGACGCTGAGCTACAGGACAGGACAGACCCCCTCCGTCCCTCTCTACTCCCTCCACCCTACCCCCTCTAACTTACCCCCACCCCCTCTAACTTACCCCCTCCAACCTTCCAGTCCTCTGACCCCAGCCACCCACACAACCAGCAGGAGGGCCTATTCTGTCAACGAGGAAAAGCCAAGAGAGAGAGTGAGGGAGCCAGCCAAAGACAGGAGTGAAATAGAGAGTGAACGAGGGAGAGACCGAGATAGGAGCAGAAAGAGAGCTCTAAAGTGATAGTGTGAGAGAGACGAGCCAAGGCTAGTGTATGTAACAGGAAGTTGATAGAGAAAAGATAACAGTATGAAGTCCAACCAGGAGCGCAGCAACGAGTGTCTGCCCCCCAAGAAGAGAGATTTCCCAGCTAGCACTGTGGACGAGAGGCCCCTGGTGATGGCGCCTGCTAGTGAGAGCCAGCGCGGAGAGAACCTGGCATGGCTGGCCAGCGTAGCCAGCGGGCACAACAGCGGGCACGATAGAGACAGTGGCGGAGGTGGCCTCGATGGCAGTAGAGGTGGGCAGCGTATCAGCACTCCCATTGAGTCTGATGGGCCACAGTACAAACCGCTATGCTCCACCATCACCACACACACAGACTTCCTGGTCCCTTCCTCTATCTGTTCCATCTCCTCCTCCTCCTCTTCATCACATCAGTCCAGAGTGGTGACCACATCCCTCCCTGCCATGTACACCTCTGCATTGTCCCAACCAGGGGGGACGATCCAGTACACCCAGCTGCCCCCCAACGTCCAGTTCATCAGTTCCCCTTACACAGGCCCCTACGCTGGCTACATCTCCTCCCAGCTCCTCTCTCCCCCTCCACCCACCTCCACATCCCAACGCTCCCACCCTGACCCATACCCCAACACCACCATCACCTCCCAGTCCCAGATGTCTGGTTCCTCTCTGAGCGTGGCCCCCCAGACTGCTCCCTCGCCACACGGTGGGACCCACCACCTGCCCCTCCACCTGCACTCCCACCCCCACCACACCCTGGCCCTCAGCGGGGGCTCCCAGGTGCTGGTCCAGTACACAGGCCCCGGCTCTGAGGGGCCCCTGACTAAGAGAGAGGAGGGCCGGCCCAGGGAGTTGCACAACGGAGATCAGAGGGGCCGCTATGAGAGAAAGGAAAGCAAAGGAACCCCCTCCTCTTCTTCCTCCTCTTCCTCTCAGTACCACCAACTCCACCAGCAGCAGAGCGCGCAGCATCACTATGAGGCCTACACCTCCCATGATGCATCAGGGCAACGGACCTCTCTAATGCTAGTGCCCAACAGCCGCGGAGGACCAGACAACCACAGCCCCGACAAACTACGGCAATCCGCCGCCTCGCACACAGAGAAAGGCAGCCTCCTTCTGGGTAAACCTGTGTCCTGCACCCCCTCCTCCTCCTCCACGTTCACCTTCCCCCCTCCGCTCAGTGTGGAGAGTCTTAAGGCGGCCGTCAGCTCCCTGTCCCCTCACACCCACACAGTCATCCAGACCACACACAGCGCCAGCGAGGCTTCGCCCCTCTCCCTGGGCCAACTCTCCACCAACACCAACTTCTACCAGGCTGGCCCCGGCGGGCAGCCCATCATCGGCTACCTGGCTGGGAGTGCAGGAGGGCAGCGGTACCACACCAGTCTGCCCCAGCACCTGCTCATCCCAGGGGCCCCAGGGTCTCAACCTATCATCATCCCCGTCAGTGGGGCCGGGGTCACCAGCCTGGAGGCTGGCCATGCTGCCCACATAGCCACTACAACCCAACCACAGTCCTTCCCCACCACGCTACCCCACACTTACTTCACCAACCCTAACCCCAACCCTAAAGATGAGCATCTATTTGAGGTCCCGGCGCCCTACCCCCCTCTCTCCCACCCTGCCGGGGTTGGAGGCACTGTGGTCCAGGCCCAGCTACACCTCCCGGTGGTCCCAGCTCCCACGACCCCCTCCTCAGCCCCCTCCTCGGCCCCGTCGCTGCCTCCCTACTTCATCAAGGGCTCCATCATCCAGCTGGCTGACGGGGAGCTGAAGCGCGTGGAGGACCTGAAGACGGAGGACTTCATCCAGAGCGCTGAGATCAGCAGCGAGCTGAAGATAGACTCGTCAACCGTGGAACGCATCGATGGCAGCCACACGTCCAACTTCGCCATCGTACAGTTCTCCGTGGGCGAGCACCGCGCTCAGGTAGGAGAACACGTACTTATGAAGGCAAAAATTTGTCCAAACAAACACTGAGCATGCTCAACAATAGTAACATTGATAACATTTATAATCACAGGTAAGGGACAGACAGGGTCCTTAATGTCCATGCTTAGAATGACATGAAATGTTACATCAAGAACACTTGGCAATCATAGTATTTACATCACATTTACTCCATAGACTATAATGGTGTTCTATAGTCATTTTCCCTCTTGTTTGCCACCTATGAGGATCCTACATGCCTCATAGCTTCTGGTGGGAAAACTTCTCAGAGTTCTCAGAACACTTCTAAAACCATCTCCTCTCTCTACTGTCTATTACATAGGACACCTATCTCCATCCATATATCCATGTTACACGCGACAACAAAGCTTGCTCAACATAAGACTTTTCCCACACACCTTCTCAGTGTGTGAAGATGATGATGAATCATGACATATGGAGGTTCAAAGGAGTTTAAAGATGAAGGACTAGAATGTGAGCTACTCAGCTAGCTGTATATATGACCACATGTGGGATTGTCATGGATCTGTTTTTTTCAAATGTTCTGGTATTCCAGTTTCTCTCGCCAATTATCTCTCTCTCTCCCCCCCTCTCTCTCTCTCTGTCTCTCTATCTCTCTCTATCTGTCTGTCTCTCCCCCTCTCTCTCCTCTCTCTCTCTCTCTCTCTCTCTCCTCTCTCTCTCTCTCTCTCTCTCTCTCTCTCTCTCTCTCTCTCTCTCTCTCTCTCTCTCTCTCTCAATTCAATTCAATTCAATTCAATTCAAGGGGCTTTATTGGCATGGGAAACATGTGTTAACATTGCCAAAGCAAGTGAGGTAGATAACATACAAAAGTGAAATAAACAATAAAAATTAACAGTAAACATTACACACACAGAAGTTTCAAAACAATAAAGACATTACAAATGTCATATTATATATATATATATATACAGTGTCCTCTCTCTCTCCCTCTCTCTCTCTCTCTCTCTCTCTCCCCTCTCTCTCTCTCTCTCTCTCTCTCTCTCTCTCTCTCTCTCTCTCTCTCTCTCTCTCTCTCTCTCTCTCTCTCTCTCTCTCTCTCTCTCTCTCTCTCTCTCTCTCTCTCTCTCTCTCTATCTATCTTTTTGTTCTTTCTTTTATTCTTTCTTTCTCTCTCAATTTCTTTCTCCCTCTGTCTCTCTCTCTCAGGGGGTCTGTTAAAATCTCATCTTTTTCATGTCTATTCTCCGGTTCAGCCAACCCCTCAAACCAGCTTCTGTCTATCTCCCCCCATTCTCTGTCTCTGAAACATGGACAGCCTCAGAGCATTACTGTATCAAAGACTTCCATTCTTATCTCTTTTCTCTCTTCTCGTCTTCTGTGCTTTTCAGATTTTTTCTTTTGAGGTAGTTTCTTCTCTGAGTTCATGTATATGATGTCTGATGTTTAACTTGTTTTTCTACTGTCTGTTCTCTCTCTCAATCTCTCATTCTCTCGTCTCCTCAATCCTCCAGGTGAGTGTGGAGGTGCAGGTGGAGTATCCCTTCTTCGTATTCGGCCAGGGCTGGTCATCGTGCTGCCCGGACCGGACTACTCAGCTGTTAGAACTACCCTGCACCAAGCTCTCAGTGGGGGACGTCTGCATCTCCCTCACCCTGAAGAACCTGAGGAACGGCTCCCTGAAGAAGACGCAGCAGACCCAGAACCAGGCTACTGAGATCACTACCAGCTGCAATATGGGCTCCATCCACGGCCCCCTCAAATCCTCCAGGTCAGCCAGGCACGTGGAGCAGGAGAACGGGGTGGGCCAGAGAGGCTCCAGGAGTGGATGTGGGAGAGTGGTGGTTGGAGTAGGTGGAGGTGTTCAGATCGCCTCAGAGAATGGGGAACTGAGGTTCGGCGCCGGGGGAGAGGCCAACTCGAAAGGAGGCCAGCCTGGGGATTCAGAATCTAGTGGTGGTGCCGCCAAGCCGGTGAGCCGCAAGAGGAGATGGTCGGCCCCCGAGGGCCGTAAGGTGGAGAGGAGCGAGAAGGAGCCCCCGTTGACTCTGCCCAAACCTTCCTTTATCACTCAGGAGGTAAAGATCAGCATCGAAGGCAGGTCAAATATAGGCAAGTAGTGAAGGCAGGAGATTTAAACAAGACTGTTAATTCAAATATGGGATTGGATGGAGATTCAAAAAAGAAAAAGAAAGAAAGAAAGCCCACATGAAATGTTCATTTTAGATTGTTTTCTTGTTTTTATTTTCTACCCGGATTTCTGTACTGTAGGCAAAATTTTACCCAGTACTTACATGTTATCACCTTACATTAAGTTAAGTTGGTAATAACATTGTAATAGATGCGTTCGGTATTAGGTAAACAAGCAACCGGTGCAATTGTTTAGGGTTTTTTTCCCACAAATCTCCGGGCGAGGGGTTTTGTGAAGTTTTGTAGATGTTTTATTGGTGGTTTTGTGGCACACAAGAGCACTGCGTGATACCTCTCTGGTCATGTGACGGCTGCAGGTGGACAAATACATCAAAGGAATAAAACATGTAGTTAGCTTTCCAATCGCGGCTAGGGGCATGACTAAACGGGTGTAATGTAGACCCGTGAGTGATGTCACTTCCTTTGTGATGTCACTTCCTGATACAGGCACTACTGACGAGAGTGTTCAGGAGGTCTGGACTTAATCACTCTCGACGCCACCCAGTTGCCATGGTGGCAGACTGAGTTGATATGATGTCATTTATCCCAAGTGACTCAAGACGTCTTTAGATAAGACAGTTCAAAAAGCGTCTGTAACCATTTTAAACCCTCATGACAACACATCTAATCCTAAACAAGGGGTCACCGGAAGCTTCGACACTCATCCATCTAGACCACTTAGCTAGGTGATGTCATCCAGCAGGCCAGTCCAGCCAGGTGATGTCATCCAGCAGGCCAGTCCAGCCAGGTGATGTCATCCAGCAGGCCAGTCCAGCCAGGTGAGGTCATCGAGCGGCGCCAGTGTGCCTCTAGAATGAGGGAACTCTTCCTTCCTTTGTTAGGTTTTGCTGACACTGATCTCTTTATGTTATTATTTTTGTTTTTGAAACACTTTTATTTTCACTTTTTAATTTCGTTTTGCTTGTCAATTTTGACCTTTCATCCTATCTTGCCCAGTGAGTTGATAATGATATATTTGATGATTGCCTAGAACTTTGAGATCAGGGGTCACATGTATGTACGTATAGTTTGAACCAAGGTGGTAAAGTTAAATGTCTATGTTATTCCTTTATACCCTAACGATGCATACATTTGCAGTCACACTGGGTTGAAATGAACTATGAAAATAGGAAGATGATTATACTCCATCCTTTTACTTGGTGCAACCTTTTTGATTTATATTCTTATGGAGAGAGAGGCAGAAAGAAAGTGGCACCCTATTTCAACATAGTGCACGACTTTTGACCAAGGCCCTATCTCTATGAGCCCGGGTCAAAAGTAGTGCACTATGTAAGGAATAGGTTGCCATTTGGGACTCTGTCAGAAAGTCAGTGTTGAGTCTTTAGAGAGGAGAGAGACAGGATGTTGTGTTGAAGCACTTTCATTTGCACACCTGTCACACTCACCAACTGATGATATCGCAACTATTATTATTATTATTATTATTATTGATCTCTTCATTAACACAGTACTGTATGTTTTTGTTATTTTGACTTAAGGAAGAAGTAGAACTCTGTGGCAGCAGCACTTTTGAACGATGAAGGGGGTCATGTTGATGTCTTGGTGTCTTGGGGTCACACTACCTTTGAAAGGGATGAATGTGACATGTGATGGAGTGAGTGCCAGTTAGGGGAGGGAGGGAAAGAGAGAAGAGGAATATGGAAGAAGGTATAATATCAGAGAGTGCTTTTTGTTGAGGCACTTTACTCAAATCAAAACATGCTTTTCAAAATATGCGTGCGGTCAAAAAATGTACCTTTTGACACATAACTGCCTTGTCAAGGATATCACAAGTCAATGAAATCCAAAAGAAGAATGGGTAAAGAATGGGAATAATTGTGGGAATGTCCAGGTATGTTGTGGACGAGATTGAGAGAGTTATAGACGCTCTGGCCACAGAATTTCTGAAGGGCGTCATATACATAATGTATGTATGCAAGTGTGCATGAATGCAGGTATGTGTTAGTGCACACACACTCACAAGAGCACACACACTCACACGGACACACACACGGAATACAGTATCCACACAGACAGGCACTTTCCTAAAGGAGAGGATTGTATGTATTTCATACTTGTTGATATACGTTTAGTATGTATACAAATACTTTTGTGGCATAGATATTTCCCCTTGATGATGTAGAGAAGCCAAGATATTTGAGTAGCAGACGAAGATGATAGTTAGTCTCAGTGCTCTGTGCAGTGTGTGTTTGTTGGCGTGTGTGTGTACGTGTGTTTGTATATGTGTATAGAAATATCATATAACTTAATATGATATATCCAATGTAAAATGTCCAGTGTTTCTGTTTTTGGAGTTCTACTTAAGAGAATCTTGCAATTTGCACATCTGGAGAGGTAGTCAGTTGGGTGACATTACTTTTTGACTGTGTTCAAAATATACTTTTCTCTATACAGTGCACTGGCCAAAAGTAGTGCACTATATAGGGAATAGGATGCCATTTCAGACACAACTATGTTTTCAGCTAGGTTGCACATACACACCGAACTGAAACCCCATTTTACTGAATTGTAGCAGTTATTTAACAAGTGTGATCCATGCTGATTGTCTCCAATGCTCTCTGCTCTGCTCCTCATTGGACCACACCTGTGGCATGTCCAAGTCCCGCCCACTTGTTGCGTGTTTGGTTGAGAGACATTGTGGAGCCGGGGGCGGGGCCACCAGCAGGTACACCTGTTGAGCTCTCTGATTGGCCGCGTTTTTCAGGTGTGTTTAGGTGGTAGAAGATGTGGCAGAGAACTAGAAGTATGTAGAAGTTGCTTCTAACTACTGCTCTAGGTTCAAATGTTTAGTTCATCCTGCTAATGGTTAGTGTTAGGAGTGGGTGCAGGCCAGAGGAGGCTGGTGGATGAGCTATAGGAGGACGGGTTCATTGTAATTGCTGGAATATTGGAACGGAGTCAAACATGTGGTTTCCATGTTTGATACTGTTCCATATATTTCATTCCATCCATTCCAATGAGCCCGTCCTCCTATATCTCCTCCCACCAGCCTCCTTTGGTGTAGGCTAATCTGATCCTAGATCTGTGGTTAAGAACAACTCCTACGTGGACTGTGGTGAAATAGGAGGATGGATGCGGGTGATCGGCGTAGTGATGGACGGATGGATGTGTGTCTTGGATGGATGGATGAAGACAGATGGGTGATGGTGAGTGAGTAGACACCCCGTATAGGTTGGAAAATGCTTTATTTTTTATAATAAAACAGGGTTTCTCAGATCAACACTACGGCAGTGCATCTTCATTTGTTCTTTTATAACATTGTTTTATTATGTCTTCTAAAGGTAGTTTATGAATATGTGCATGTATGTGTGTATATGTATGTGTGTATATGTATGTGTGTATATGTATGTGTGTATATGTATGTGTGTATATGTATGTGTGTGATGTGTGTGTTTTTGTGAGAATCTTTTTGTCTTTTTGTAAGGGCAGGATGGGTATATTAATGACTGTTCCTTCTAGAGCTTCACCAAACTGGGTAAAATAGCAGGTATTTTAACCATTAGATACAGATGCCGTATCTTAATTTGATCATCTTGTTGTTGCAGGAGTATCCCTGCACAGCAAGAAATTCAAACTTGTAGTGTATTTAAGGTTTAAAAATGCTTCTTACGTTTGTAATTTCCACTTTCAAATTTCAGACTTGATTTTCCCTGATGAAAAATGTATCAACCCCTACAAAACAATCTATTCATTATAATCTACATCAAAATTATCATTTGCTGCAGGATTATTTTCCTGCTCTGTGAAACTGGCTCAAATTAAGATACGGAATCTGTATATGGTTTTGCATTCATACACATTGAACCTAAATGTGACCCTGGTTGAGTTAAGTATTGTTCTGACTGACTTACCCCTCCTAAACTCTCATTATGGGAAAATACAGAAAAACAATGACACACACACCACTCAAACCCTTTCAGGTAATGTTTTCTAGTGCAAATGCATAGCATCATGGCAGTTGTGTGTGGGCTGCTTTCCAATAGCAATAGTCAGACAACAAGCATACATTATAACCCATTAGAGTGCTCCTCCTCTCATACCTCCCTTTTATGGCCAGCCACAGATGGGGGGTGAAGCTGTGTCTCTAGAGAGCGCACTAGTTAAAAGCCCTTCCTCTCGTCTCTCTCTGGCTGGCTAGCTATAACATGTCAATCGTTCCTTCTAGAAGCTCTCTGCAATAAAATCCTTCTCCCTCAATGTTAGAACCAAAATAAAGAGCTGCTTCCCACACACACACACACACACACACACACACACACACACACACACACACACACACACACACACACACACACACACACACACACACACACACACACACACACACACACACACACACACACACACACACACACACACACACACACACACACACACACACACACACACACACACACACACACACACACACAAATACACGCACACATACAGGCTCACATACCCCTTTAACATACCAGCCTAGTCATTTCAGCAACTTTCAATTCCTATTAAGTTGTTGCAGTTGCACGGCCTGCCATTCAAAAAAATTCAGGGAGATTTTCACATATGCAGTGACAGACAGTCCAGTAAGGACTAAAGTACCCATGATGCTACACCCACTAGTGACCTCTAACCTCTGACTACTAGTTCAGGTATCCATGGCCAGCCAGCCTCTGTCATACCCTCTCTAGAACCTCAGCAACCAGTTAGTTAGTTTACCCTCAGCAACCGCTAGCTACCTTCTATCAATGGCCTGGCCTTACATGTGCAACTGCCTTTATCTTCCCCCTAGCACAGTTTCCTTCTGCTCTCTAGTTCCCACACACACACTCACTTTTTATTTTCTGTTAGAGACATATTAAGTAACAGTGTTCACGCTCCAGTGGGGATGCTTGCATGTTGAGATGAGTGTTAAGTGAACCCAGAGATTCACCACAGTTTGTTTTTCTTGTTTTAGGAGTAAACAAAATAAACACACACACACACACACACATACACATACAGGAAGCCACGTTCACCCGATCTGCAGTGTCTGATTAGGTCAGCTTTACAATCAAAGCAGTGTGTCAGGTTAGTTGGAGAGGTGAGAGGCGTAGTGGGCAGGACAGGTAGATGTTAGAGGCCAGGACTAAAAGTAAGGGGAATGCAGTCAGGAGATTTAGCCTAATGTAT
The DNA here is from genome assembly GCF_018296145.1 of Oncorhynchus tshawytscha. Taxonomy (NCBI): domain Eukaryota; kingdom Metazoa; phylum Chordata; class Actinopteri; order Salmoniformes; family Salmonidae; genus Oncorhynchus; species Oncorhynchus tshawytscha. The sequence continues at coordinate 21,257,675 of NC_056441.1, forward strand.
AATACAATGTAGTGGCTTGTTATAAGGTTGTATTCAAGTTGTACTAAAATTGTGTGAGGTTTAAATAAAGTAGTATTTAGATGGAGGGGACAGCAGAGCTTGTGGCAATTACACATTGTTATTTTCATTTTATTTTGTGTTTTTTATTTCTAGTTCAGGTAGTCCCCGTTCTTATCTATCAGGATAATGATTCCCGTTGCCCTTGGAATCATACTGTATGTGCAATAGTTGTCTTTGTTTATACTTTTTCTCTCCCATTGTTGTGCCAAGTGTATGTAGCATTGTCCCTGTCTGATGTTTGTTAGCCATGTACTGTACACCTTTACTGTGCCCCTAAAATGTCTTCAATTTCATTTGCCTCACACTAGACAGATTTCTTTAACTCAGGAAGGTTTAGTGCAGAATGGGTGGATAAGAATGGAGAGTGAGTGAGCGTATTACCTGTGTGTTGATGTGTCAAGCTCGCAGCATATGCACGCCTACCGGTATGTAGAAGTATGTCTTTGACCTCAGTAAATGGAATGCTTTGTCAGTCAACGCTCCAGCTAGAAGTTCATTTACAGTCTGACTGTCAAGAGTCTGGATACACTAAACGATTCTCCATTCTGCAGTCCAGGAAAGTTGTCAGTCAGAGAGAGTGATGTAAGATAGAGATAAAGAAAAATAAATAATGAGTGATATCGAAAGACAGAGACATGCGCCTGGCTAGGGAGAGGTGTACTGTGCTTGTCATTGGAGAGCCATTCTTGGTATGTTTGTGTTGTTGTGAGGGAGAGGTGAAGGACAGGTGACATGGCAGTACCATGATGTCAGTGGAAGAGGTATGTATGTAGTGTTGACATAGAAAGTCTCCCTGCCCTGGGAGCTGTTGGCTTTCAGGTGGATTTACCATGTTTATCAGCCTCTGGTGAAGTAAGGGGACATTCCTGTTCCCTTAGAAAGACTCGTGTGCTCTGTGTTAGTACTCTTGGCCTCTGTCCAGTTTCTACTGTGTGTTGTTCATCTGCATCATGTCAACGGCTGTGTGAGTGTGTGGAGAGACATGTCTGCCTAAGGCTAGTTGCATACAGGTATGTGGAAATATGTGTGGACAAGTTTTTGTTTAAACTTGAGATAGGTTGTCCCCACCAGCCTTTCATAATGATGTTGTTTATTTTCTGTGTGCGTGTGTGTGCGTGTGTGTGCGTGTGTGGGGTGTTCTCCTATGGACTTTGAGATCACTAGCCCTAACCCTCAATAAGGTCCAGAGAGAAAAGACAGTTGACAGAATTATTATAACCTAATATATTAGTGGGGACCACTTTTGTAAAACAAACCAATAAAGATGCACATTTAAAGTAGCCGACTAACGGCGTAGACTTGATACTGTTTCAGCACTTTCTAAACCCAGAGGAAAGGTCTGGTGTCTAAACCCTCATCTCAGACCAAGGCCTTTCCAGAGGTATAACATTCATTTTATATATATATATATATATATATAGAGAGAGAGAGAGAGAGAGAGAGAGAGAGAGAGAGAGAGAGAGAGACAGAGAGATAGAGAGATAGAGAGATAGAGAGACAGAGGGAGAGAGAGAGAGAGAGGGAGAGGGAGAGAGAGAGAGAGAGAGAGAGAAATAAACAATGGGGAGACTTTGGATTCAGTTTTTTGCACATGGCCGTGTTGTAAACAGTAGTGTTTCCTCTATTGGCTCCATCCCACCTAGCGTCCGGCACGTTCTTGGGTCCAACGAGCTAAGACGCTAGGCGGGTTTCCTGGTTCCACATTATAATCAGGAAGTACCTTTCTCATGGACGCACCCTCTTTTTTTTGTGTTCAGTTTGGTCCTATTGTATAAAAGACTTTTGCTTTCTTTATTTACCTACCTTTTCGGAATAGGACCTTTTCCTTGTCTTAGTCTCCTTTGTAGCACTCGACTCTGTCAGGAGACGTGATTGGACGTCTGTTTGGGGAATGTTTCATGTGACTTTGTGACAAGCCTCCTCATTGGAGGAGCACACACAGCTGACCTTGTTGTCTTTTTTAAAATTTGCTTATTTACTTCTTGCACAAATGACAAATATAATGAATGTTGGTGTGAGCTTCAGCATTTTGAAAAGAAAAGGCATGTGTTGTTGTTTTTATTGTTTATTGACATGTTGTTGTTTTATTTTTGTTTATTTTTTGGCAAAAAAAAAGAGAATGGTTTTGGCACCTTTTTGTGTTTAAACTGAACATAATTCAATCAGGATTCCTTTGTTGAAACTTGACTGTTGTTTGACGTCTTGTCAATAAATGTCCGTACCGCTGGAAAACCAACTCAGGCATAGAAAACTTCAACACGCCCATTAACCAGAATGGTTAAGTCGCCATCGTCGTGCCCCCCCCTCCCCCGATTTAATGTTGGTGGGCTGTTCGATATGGGTTATTACTATAATTAGTTATAATTAGTAATAAATATAATTTATTATATGGATTGTTATGATTAGGATTCTTATTGTACTGTTATATGCTGGAGATGGCTATGTGCTCTTAGTGTGGACGTTTAGTGAGGAGGCACCGGTTGTCCTGGTCCTGCAGTGAAGGGCCATCATTCAGCACATCTATCTTTATCCCACTCTATCTATAACGACCAGCTGACAGACACTCACTCACTCAGAGATGCGGCCTGTTCTGTGCTCTCTGACTTCTCACCTTTGACCCCTACACACTCTGAAGTCCAGAAAAGGGTCTTCTGTCAGCTGGGGTCCAGTAAATGTTGTCTACTGGTCAGAACGCACAGCCTTGTGGCTAAAGACATGTCTGGGAGTTGGACTCTCTCCGTCGACCTTTGGTTTGGCTGCTGGTCAACCTGGACATATGTGTAGACGTAAGCGGAGAGTGGCATCCGCATTGCAGGCTGCAAGTCACACAGAGAGCTGAGACACAACACAAGGACTGGCAAGGTGGGCAAAGACAAACTTGGACATGATGAGAGACGGAGCCAATCAGAACCAACCAACAACCAACTCATGTTATATAGATGATGTACTCCATCACCACCAACCCGTGTCTGTCACAGACCTCTATAGCAATCCAAACTGTCAGTGTATGTATTTGAGATCTGTAAGAACACACCTCTTAAGAAAATAAGAAAATAAGACTTGAAATATCTTAAAGAAATGGGCAAATAAATGTCCTATGATTTTTTTAAATGCTGCCAATGAATGCTCTACAAGATATTGTACTTCTGTAATATAATATTTCACGCAAAAATACAAAGCCCCTACGTCCCCACTCCTCAACCTAACTGACAATGTTTGATAAAAGGGGCTAAAATAAGAACAAAGGTGAGTTTGTATCGGTGAGTTCTGTAATGGTAGAAACAGGAGCTCCCCCTAGTGTCTGCCCAGTGACACCACACTACTCCCTACTACTCCCCTATTGGACAGTGTCATCTCTTAACTGGTGTTGAGGGGGAGAGAAAACAATGGGTGTTCATTACAACTTGTTACGCACGCATTTCCAACCTCCTGGTTGTTTTTGCGGTTGTTGTTTTTCATGTGTATTTTCCCCCAGTTCATTTTGTTGATCGAATCAAAACAGGTAAACAGATTGTATTGTACGAGGATACGGGAAGAAGGCCGGCAGATGGCGACATTGAGTCATTTTCATCTTACTGTACAAACACGTTGTATGCAGCCGACAATGCATTAATATCCCTCGTCGACTGGTTCATACCTAAAACAAGAATGGGGAAATATGCGGACCATTTTACACCACTAGAGTGACTAAACACTAGTCCCGGATGTTGTGTATGCCGTTCAGCCAATCAGGTTGCAGGAAGCAGTCCCCCCCTAACATTACGCAGCACTTTATCGCATTAGTGGAAACCAAAGCTGTTCTCAGGGCGGGTCTGCCGGTTTTGACTAGCAGAAGTTACTTTTCATAGCAGGTTAGGAGAATTAACGTGGCAGGTTAGGATAATTAAGTTAAGGTTAGGAAGAGGGTTAGGGTTAGCTAAAATGGAAAAATTGTCCCTGACTCGACTCAAACACATCTAGCTACAACCAGGTCTGCCCTTAGAACTGTCTTGGTTTCCACTAATGCGATGCACCCTGTTTTGATAGTTTTAACTTGATTGGCTGAACACGACACAACATCCGGGATTAGCATTTAGCCACTCAAGCATTGTGGTTGAAAATGGTATGCATATTTACCCCCTTTTTCCCACCATTAAATAAAGTTAAAGAGGATACCGAAGCCTCTGCAGCCTGAATGGAGAATGTTTCAGGTACGAACCGGTCAACGAGGGATACTAATTTATTTCCGGCTGTATACAATGCGTTTGGACGATAAGATGAAAATGACTCAATGTCTCCATCTGCTGGCCTTTGGGCTAGGAAGAAGACACAGAGGTCATTCCAATGGAAGGAGTGGTCTAATGTATGTTAAGACATTGCAGTAGTAGCTAGGCTTTGTTCACATGTCAATACTAGCATACCACTAAGGATACATGCCCAATACTTTGCTTCATTCTAAATCGTGTGCTAGTGGGGATGTTGGACAGAGTTCTAGTCCCAGGGCCTAGTATACAGGTGTTGAGGATGTTGTCGTAATGAGATTAATTCCTCTATTGGGGAGGACGTGGAGGATGTTTTTAATTTTTTTCTCACTTGATACTGGGCAGAAAAAGGCATAGATGAAGAAACTCTAGAATGGCCACAGTGTGATAATAATGGTTGGACCTACAGTACCAGTCAAAAGTTTGGACACACCTACTCATTGAAGGGTTTTTCTTTATGTTTACTATGTTTTCTATGCCAAGAGTGTGCAAAGCTGTCATCAAGGCAAAGGGTGGCTACTTTGAAGAATCTCAAATATAAAATATAGCACTTTTTTGGTTACTACATGATTCCGTGTGTTATTTCATAGTTTTGATGTCTTAACTATTATTCTACAATGTAGAAACTAGTATAAATAAAGAAAAACCCTTCAATGAGTAGGTGTGTCCAAACTTTTGACTGGTACTGTATATGTGAACTGTATGTTCATATTGCATATAGGAAGAGTCAGACAAGATGACTAGGGGTTTGAGTTCTCCCTGACCATGTGACTTTGAAAAGGAAAATCACAGGTCAGATCACATATTCAGGAGAAACTCAGGGCCCCAATGATAATGTTTAAATCAAGGTATTTTTTAGAGAGTATTGTAAATTGTATGTGAAATATTGCAGGAGCCATGTTAGAAAGTGTCAATGTGAAAGTATGTTGAGCCAAATCTAGGTATTGTATGTCCATGATGTGGACACGGAGGATTCTGGCCTGTATCAAGTGGAGGTCTTTGGAGAGGGGGAAATGGTTTGTACCTTACTCAATAAAATATGAAACCACACGAAGTGCGTACAGGCTTTAGATAGTTAGGAGCTGGTATCGGGGAAAAGAGAAAACCTTTCTTCTTTTGTTTTGTTACCATATGCGTGCATACTCTGTAATTTGTGTAAAATATTGTATTTGCACTAGCTTTTTATATATAAAAAAAACTAATTTAAAAAAGGTTACAATTGAAATTCTATTTTCTAATTGTGGTGTGTCTATTTGTAGGATACACTCAAGTCTCAAGTTTCTTGGATTTTATGGTTATTTTCTTTGATGGTGCTTGCAGGTTTTCTAGTTAGAATTAATTTCATTATTATTACGAATAATAAAACAACATTTGTGAACAAATTTGTTAAAAAATAAAATGTCTGTATACCAGTTCCAGTGTATTGTTTCAGTATACACAAACTAATAAAATAACAGTGCCAATGCAAGTTCGGGCCTTTTGATTACAATTAGCATTTAGCGTGTTTGCTAACCAAAACTAATTCTGTGGCACTCGTTTCCAGATGCATTCTTCAGTAACTATGAGAGGAATCTACAGTACAGTAGACAACACATCTGTGGCTTGTTTTGTCTGCAGAGGTTCTGTGGAAATAGCTCTCTACTGCCAGCAAACATGTAATTACCAATATCCTCTACATCCAACAAACACGTAGCTAGATGTTTCTCATCAAAAGAGGGCCTTCCATTTCACATTCAAACTGTGTAACCTTGGCTGACTCATTGTAATTCTACTAACACACACACACCCATGCGCCAGGCACACACATACGCACACAAACACAGACATGTACCTGACACAGGCACACATACACACACACACAGATCCACCCATCACACACATACGCACAGGCAAATATCTACACATCCACTCACTGCATGTTCTCTGTGCGTGTACAGATATGTTCTCCCAGAGAGTCCTAGGTACACTGTGTACTGTAAAGTAGCTCGTTAATGGGCTGTGGGTGTAAGCAGACAGACAGACGTGGCTGTCTGGAGTATCATTATGCATTAGATCTGGGCTCATTCATTTGAGTTAGTGTCAGTGTAGAGGACTGCACTGAAAACAGATCAGGGCTGTTACTACATCTGCTGACTACAACCAGGCCAGACTCGCCATTCATGGCTGGCTGTGTTCCACTATATCCACTAGCATAGACTACTACTTAGAATGTAGCAACGTATTGGGCTTGCATTGTAAGTAGTGTGTTCATATGGATACATATTGAGACCCTGTGCACTTGTCTGAATCTATCACAAACAACATTCTTCTGTGGCTATTATCCTCAATATGAAAAATGAAGACATTGACTACTGCACATATCAATGCTTATTACCTGCCTGCAGTGTTCCACAGTTTCAACAGCTGAACAAACACAACAGATCTTAATCCAGATATGTTCACATTTACTCACGACAAAGAACTCTCAAATCCTTTTTGGGAACTCCATTACGATTAGAGCAGGAAGGCTATGTTTGTTTTACAGTAATGTTTAATCCTTCAACGTTCCAGTACAGTAATATAGCGATGTAGTAAGTTAACCCAACAGCAGTGTAATATAGCAATGTAGTAAGTTAACCCAACAGCAGTGTAATACAGCGATGTAGTAAGTTAACCCAACAGCAGTGTAGTACAGCGATGTAGTAAGTTAACCCAACAGCAGTGTAGTACAGCGATGTAGTAAGTTAACCCAACAGCAGTGTAATACAGCGATGTAGTTAGTTAACCCAACAGCAGTGTAATACAGCGATGTAGTAAGTTAACCCAACAGCAGTGTAATACAGCGATGTAGTAAGTTAACCCAACAGCAGTGTAATACAGCGATGTAGTAAGTTAACCCAACAGCAGTGTAGTACAGCGATGTAGTAAGTTAACCCAACAGCAGTGTAATACAGCGATGTAGTAAGTTAACCCAACAGCAGTGTAATACAGCGATGTAGTAAGTTAACCCAACAGCAGTGTAATACAGCGATGTAGTAAGTTAACCCAACAGCAGTGTAATACAGCGATGTAGTAAGTTAACCCAACAGCAGTGTAGTACAGCGATGTAGTAAGTTAACCCAACAGCAGTGTAATACAGCGATGTAGTAAGTTAACCCAACAGCAGTGTAATATAGCAATGTAGTAAGTTAACCCAACAGCAGTGTAATACAGCGATGTAGTAAGTTAACCCAACAGCAGTGTAGTACAGCGATGTAGTAAGTTAACCCAACAGCAGTGTAGTACAGCGATGTAGTAAGTTAACCCAACAGCAGTGTAATACAGCGATGTAGTTAGTTAACCCAACAGCAGTGTAGTACAGCGATGTAGTTAGTTAACCCAACAGCAGTGTAATATAGCGATGTAGTTAGTTAACCCAACAGCAGTGTAATATAGCGATGTAGTTAGTTAACCCAACAGCAGTGTAGTACAGCGATGTAGTAAGTTAACCCAACAGCAGTAGTACAGCGATGTAGTAAGTTAACCCAACAGCAGTGTAATACAGCGATGTAGTTAGTTAACCCAACAGCAGTGTAATACAGCGATGTAGTAAGTTAACCCAACAGCAGTGTAATACAGCGATGTAGTAAGTTAACCCAACAGCAGTGTAGTACAGCGATGTAGTAAGTTAACCCAACAGCAGTGTAATATAGCGATGTAGTTAGTTAACCCAACAGCAGTGTAATACAGCGATGTAGTTAGTTAACCCAACAGCAGTGTAATATAGCGATGTAGTTAGTTAACCCAACAGCAGTGTAATATAGCGATGTAGTTAGTTAACCCAACAGCAGTGTAGTACAGCGATGTAGTAAGTTAACCCAACAGCAGTGTAGTACAGCGATGTAGTAAGTTAACCCAACAGCAGTGTAGTACAGCGATGTAGTAAGTTAACCCAACAGCAGTGTAGTACAGCGATGTAGTTAGTTAACCCAACAGCAGTGTAATACAGCGATGTAGTAAGTTAACCCAACAGCAGTGTAATACAGCGATGTAGTAAGTTAACCCAACAGCAGTGTAGTACAGCGATGTAGTAAGTTAACCCAACAGCAGTGTAATATAGCGATGTAGTTAGTTAACCCAACAGCAGTGTAGTACAGCGATGTAGTAAGTTAACCCAACAGCAGTGTAATACAGCGATGTAGTAAGTTAACCCAACAGCAGTGTAATACAGCGATGTAGTAAGTTAACCCAACAGCAGTGTAATACAGCGATGTAGTAAGTTAACCCAACAGCAGTGTAATACAGCGATGTAGTAAGTTAACCCAACAGCAGTGTAGTACAGCGATGTAGTAAGTTAACCCAACAGCAGTGTAATACAGCGATGTAGTAAGTTAACCCAACAGCAGTGTAATATAGCAATGTAGTAAGTTAACCCAACAGCAGTGTAATACAGCGATGTAGTAAGTTAACCCAACAGCAGTGTAGTACAGCGATGTAGTAAGTTAACCCAACAGCAGTGTAGTACAGCGATGTAGTAAGTTAACCCAACAGCAGTGTAATACAGCGATGTAGTTAGTTAACCCAACAGCAGTGTAGTACAGCGATGTAGTTAGTTAACCCAACAGCAGTGTAATATAGCGATGTAGTTAGTTAACCCAACAGCAGTGTAATATAGCGATGTAGTTAGTTAACCCAACAGCAGTGTAGTACAGCGATGTAGTAAGTTAACCCAACAGCAGTAGTACAGCGATGTAGTAAGTTAACCCAACAGCAGTGTAATACAGCGATGTAGTTAGTTAACCCAACAGCAGTGTAATACAGCGATGTAGTAAGTTAACCCAACAGCAGTGTAATACAGCGATGTAGTAAGTTAACCCAACAGCAGTGTAATACAGCGATGTAGTAAGTTAACCCAACAGCAGTGTAATACAGCGATGTAGTTAGTTAACCCAACAGCAGTGTAATACAGCGATGTAGTTAGTTAACCCAACAGCAGTGTAATATAGCGATGTAGTTAGTTAACCCAACAGCAGTGTAATATAGCGATGTAGTTAGTTAACCCAACAGCAGTGTAGTACAGCGATGTAGTTAGTTAACCCAACAGCAGTGTAATACAGCGATGTAGTAAGTTAACCCAACAGCAGTGTAATACAGCGATGTAGTAAGTTAACCCAACAGCAGTGTAGTACAGCGATGTAGTTAGTTAACCCAACAGCAGTGTAATACAGCGATGTAGTAACTTAACCCAACAGCAGTGTAACACAGTGAGTGAGTCCACAGCCCCGCAGTTAGTTAACCCAGCAACAGTGTAATACAGTGAGTGAGTCCACAGGCCCGCAGTTAGTGAACCCAGCAGCAGTGTAATACAGTGAGTGAGTCCACAGCCCCGCAGTTAGTTAACCCAACAGCAGTGTAATACAGTGAGTGAGTCCACAGCACCGCAGTTAGTTAACCCAGCAGCAGTGTAATACAGTGATGTAGTTAGTTAACCCAACAGCAGTGTAGTACAGTGAGTGAGTCCACAGCCACGCAGTTAGTTAACCCAACAGCAGTGTAATACAGTGAGTGAGTCCACAGCCCCGCAGTTAGTTAACCCAGCAGCAGTGTAATACAGTGATGTAGTTAGTTAACCCAACAGCAGTGTAGTACAGTGAGTGAGTCCACAGCCACGCAGTTAGTTAACCCAACAGCAGTGTAATACAGTGAGTGAGTCCACAGCCACGCAGTTAGTTAACCGAACACCAGTGTAACACAGTGAGTGAGTCCACAGCCCCGCAGTTAGTTAACCCAACAGCAGTGTAATACAGTGAGTGAGTCCACAGCCACGCAGTTAGTTAATCCAACAGCAGTGTAATACAGTGAGTGAGTCCACAGCCCCGCAGTTAGTTAACCCAACAGCAGTGTAATACAGTGAGTGAGTCCACAGCCCCGCAGTTAGTTAACCCAGCAACAGTGTAATACAGTGAGTGAGTCCACAGGCCCGCAGTTAGTGAACCCAGCAGCAGTGTAATACAGTGAGTGAGTCCACAGCCCCGCAGTTAGTTAACCCAACAGCAGTGTAATACAGTGAGTGAGTCCACAGCACCGCAGTTAGTTAACCCAGCAGCAGTGTAATACAGTGATGTAGTTAGTTAACCCAACAGCAGTGTAGTACAGTGAGTGAGTCCACAGCCACGCAGTTAGTTAACCCAACAGCAGTGTAATACAGTGAGTGAGTCCACAGCCCCGCAGTTAGTTAACCCAGCAGCAGTGTAATACAGTGATGTAGTTAGTTAACCCAACAGCAGTGTAGTACAGTGAGTGAGTCCACAGCCACGCAGTTAGTTAACCCAACAGCAGTGTAATACAGTGAGTGAGTCCACAGCCACGCAGTTAGTTAACCGAACACCAGTGTAACACAGTGAGTGAGTCCACAGCCCCGCAGTTAGTTAACCCAACAGCAGTGTAATACAGTGAGTGAGTCCACAGCCACGCAGTTAGTTAATCCAACAGCAGTGTAATACAGTGAGTGAGTCCACAGCCCCGCAGTTAGTTAACCCAACAGCAGTGTAATACAGTGAGTGAGTCCACAGCCACGCAGTTAGTTAACCCAACAGCAGTGTAATACAGTGAGTGAGTCCACAGCCACGCAGTTAGTTAACCGAACACCAGTGTAACACAGTGAGTGAGTCCACAGCCCCGCAGTTAGTTAACCCAACAGCAGTGTAATACAGTGAGTGAGTCCACAGCCACGCAGTTAGTTAATCCAACAGCAGTGTAATACAGTGAGTGAGTCCACAGCCCCGCAGTTAGTTAACCCAACAGCAGTGTAATACAGTGAGTGAGTCCACAGCCACGCAGTTAGTTAACCCAACAGCAGTGTAATACAGTGAGTAAGTCCACAGCCACGCAGTTAGTTAACCAAGCAGCAGTGTAATACAGTGAGTGAGTCCACAGCCACGCAGTTAGTTAACCCAACAGCAGTGTAATACAGTGAGTGAGTCCACAGCCACGCAGTTAGTTAAACCAGCAGCAGTGTAATACAGCGATGTAGTAAGTTAACCCAACAGCAGTGTAATACAGTGAGTGAGTCCACAGCCCCGCAGTTAGTTAACCCAGCAGCAGTGTAATACAGTGATGTAGTTAGTTAACTCAACAGCAGTGTAGTACAGTGAGTGAGTCCACAGCCACGCAGTTAGTTAACCCAACAGCAGTGTAATACAGTGAGTGAGTCCACAGCCACGCAGTTACTTAACCCAGCAGCAGTGTAATACAGTGAGTGAGTCCACAGCCACGCAGTTAGTTAACCCAGCAGCAGTGTAATACAGTGAGTGAGTCCACAGCCACGCAGTTAGTTAACCAAGCAGCAGTGTAGTACAGTGAGTGAGTCCACAGCCACGCAGTTAGTTAACCCAACAGCAGTATAATACAGTGAGTGAGTCCACAGCCACACAGTTAGTTAACCCAGCAGCAGTGTAATACAGTGAGTGAGTCCACAGCCACGCAGTTACTTAACCCAGCAGCAGTGTAATACAGTGAGTGAGTCCACAGCCACGCAGTTAGTTAACCCAGCAGCAGTGCAATACAGTGAGTAAGTCCACAGCCACACAGTTAGTTAACCAAGCAGCAGTGTAATACAGTGAGTGAGTCCACAGCCACGCAGTTAGTTAACCAAGCAGCAGTGTAATACAGTGAGTGAGTCCACAGCCACGCAGTTAGTTAACTCAGCAGCAGTGTAATACAGTGAGTGAGTCCACAGCCACGCAGTTAGTTAACCCAACAGCAGTGTAATACAGTGAGTGAGTCCACAGCCACGCAGTTAGTTAACCCAACAGCAGTGTAATACAGTGAGTGAGTCCACAGCCACGCAGTTAGTTAACCCAACAGCAGTGTAATACAGTGAGTGAGTCCACAGCCACGCAGTTAGTTAACCCAGCATTCCTGACATTCCTCTGCCCTGATGGTGCTTCCCTTCTCTTCCCGCCACACCCAGAGCACTTTCACAGTCACACAGAAAGCAGAGAAAAGCAGACACTACCACACTGTATTAACCCTCTCACTGTGCTGAAGCCTGATCTTATTTAGTCAGACACATTAAGAGCTACTATAAAGTACAACACATCCTAACATTACATTCAGCAATGGCTTCATAAAGTTAAAGGCCAAGTGCAATCAAAAAAACGTCAGTTTCCTGTGTTTTATATATTTTTCCACACTATGAGATAGGAATAATACTGTGAGATTGTGACAATTATGATAATGCATTTTGGTGTAAGAGCTGTTTGAAAAGTCTGCCTGAAAAGACCACCTGAAAAGACCACCTATTCTGGTGGAATAGAGTTTTGGCCAGCCTATCACCAGGCAGTAAATTACTTAATAGACAGATAAGAAAGAGAGTTACAAGCCTGTCTGCCAATAACAGCTAGTTTTCAGTTTTCACCTACCTACTCAGACCACTCCCAGACAGTCCTAGCAAAAAAAGGTATGCTATGAGGCTATTTTGTTTCTTTTTGACCACTTTAATTGAAAACAATCACAGTGAGGAACTTCATTGTTACCCAGAAATGATTTGATATTGAGATAAAAACGTCTGCATTGGACCTTAATATTATCAGTCTAGAGAGGAAACGCCATGGAAAGCACTCAAAGCCAGCATGCAGTTATTGCCATATCTAAGTAATATACACTGAGTATGGACAGAGTAGTAAGGTTTCAAGCAACCCTAACAGGCTCTTGCATATTTTATTTCTGCAGAGCAGACTGAATGTTTTAAATCATGTTCTGATAATATTACTCACAATTTTACATAATAACCAAATATGCAGAGCATGTTGCAACAGAGGTCCAGAGAGAAACACATTTGTAGTGATGGCGGTAGTGTGTTTTCCTGTACGTGTGTGATTAGTGGAACATGGTGCTGGCCTGCTGTGTGACTCTGATAAAGGTGGTTCTGCGACTAAGCTCCTTCAGTTTGGCAGCTCCTACATAGGTACAGGTGGAGCGGAGGCCCCCTAGGATATCTCTGATGGTGTTCTCAACATCTCCTCTGTAAGGAACTTCCACGGTCCTACCCTCTGACGCCCTGCAGAGGTAGAGGAGAACATCAGCACCAACTCAGTATATCTGATAACGCTGAGACAATGTTCAAGCAACATCATGGTGATGTTACTGATCACAATAACAAATCATTTTTATTCAGAGGACACTTAAACTTTGCCTTTTACATCACATTGGTGGCAGCAGTTGGATTTTGAATAACAAAGGTGGGTAAAATAAATGTATTTCACGGGCTATTATACAACAAAAAAACGAAGATACCATGCAACTTCACATCCACAAGTTCAATCTTCTAAGGACTAATTCTCCATCTGCCCCCTCACAGTTACATTCAACAGGTCATTTAGCAGGCCCCCTCACAGTTACATTTAGCAGGCCCCCTCACAGTTACATTCAACAGGTCATTTAGCAAGCCCCCTCACAGTTACATTCAACAGGTCATTTAGCAGGCCCCCTCACAGTTACATTCAACAGGTCATTTAGCAAGCCCCCTCACAGTTACATTCAACAGGTCATTTAGCAGGCCCCCTCACAGTTACATTCAACAGGTAATTTAGCAAGCCCCCTCACAGTTACATTCAACAGGTCATTTAGCAGGCCCCCTCACAGTTACATACAACAGGTCATTTAGCAAGCCCCCTCACAGTTACATTCAACAGGTCATTTAGCAGGCCCCCTCACAGTTACATTCAACAGGTCATTTAGCAGGCCCCCTCACAGTTACATTCAACAGGTCATTTAGCAGGCCCCTTCACAGTTACATTCAACAGGTCATTTAGCAAGCCCCCTCACAGTTACATTCAACAGGTCATTTAGCAAGCCCCCTCACAGTTACATTCAACAGGTCATTTAGCAAGCCCCCTCACAGTTACATTCAACAGGTCATTTAGCAGGCCCCCTCACAGTTACATTCAACAGGTCATTTAGCAGGCCCCCTCACAGTAACATCCAATAGGTCATTTATCAGCCCCCTCACAGTAACATCCAATAGGTCATTTATCAGCCCCCTCACAGTAACATCCAATAGATAATTTAGCAGGCCCCCTCACAGTAACATCCAATAGGTTATTTAGCAGGCCCCCTCACAGTAACATCCAACAGGTCATTTAGCAGGCCCCCTCACAATAACATCCAATAGGTCATTTAGCAGGCCCCCTCACAGTAACATCCAACAGGTCATTTAGCAGGCCCCCTCACAGTAACATCCAATAGGTTATTTAGCAGGCCCCCTCACAGTAACATCCAACAGGTCATTTAGCAGGCCCCCTCACAATAACATCCAATAGGTCATTTAGCAGGCCCCCTCACAGTAACATCCAATAGGTCATTTAGCAGGCCCTCTCACAATAACATCCAACAGGTCATTTAGCAGGTCCCCTCACAGTAACATCCAACAGGTCATTTAGCAGGCCCCCTCACAGTAACATTCAACAGGTCATTTAGCAGGCCCCCTCACAGTAACATTCAACAGGTCATTCAGCAGGCCCCTCACATTAACATGCAATAGATCATTTAGCAGGCCCCCTCACAGTAACATCCAACAGGTCATTTAGCAGGCCCCCTCACAGTAACATCCAACAGGTCATTTAGCAGGCCCCCTCACAGTAACATCCAATAGGTTATTTAGCAGGCCCCCTCACAGTAACATCCAACAGGTCATTTAGCAGGCCCCCTCACAATAACATCCAATAGGTCATTTAGCAGGCCCCCTCACAGTAACATCCAATAGGTCATTTAGCAGGCCCTCTCACAATAACATCCAACAGGTCATTTAGCAGGTCCCCTCACAGTAACATCCAACAGGTCATTTAGCAGGCCCCCTCACAGTAACATTCAACAGGTCATTTAGCAGGCCCCCTCACAGTAACATTCAACAGGTCATTCAGCAGGCCCCTCACATTAACATGCAATAGATCATTTAGCAGGCCCCCTCACAGTAACATTCGACAGGTCATTCAGCAGTCCCCTCACATTAACATGCAATAGATCATTTAGCAGGCCCCCTCACAGTAACATTTAACAGGTAATTTAGCAGGCCCCTCACATTAACATGCAATAGATCATTTAGCAGGCCCCCTCACAGTTACACCCAACTGGTCATTTAGCAGGCCCCCTCACAGTTACATGCAATAGATCATTTAGCAGGCCCCCTCACAGTTACATTCAACAGGTCATTTATCAGGCCCCCTCACAGTTACATCAAACAGGTCATTTAGCAGGCCCCCTCACAGTAACATTCAACAGGTCATTTAGCAGGCCCCCTCACATCCAACAGGTCATTTAGCAGGCCCCCTCACAGTTACATCCAACAGGTCATTTAGCAGGTCCCCTCACAGTTACATGCAATGGATCATTTAGCAGGCCCCCTCACAGTTACATTCAACAGGTCATTTATCAGGCCCCCTCACAGTTACATCAAACAGGTCATTTAGCAGGCCCCCTCACAGTAACATTCAACAGGTCATTTAGCAGGCCCCCTCACAGTTACATCCAACAGGTCATTTAGCAGGCCCCCTCACAGTTACATCCAACAGGTCATTTAGCAGGTCCCCTCACAGTTACATGCAATGGATCATTTAGCAGGCCCCCTCACAGTTACATTCAACAGGTCATTTAACAGGCCCCCTCACAGTTACATCCAACATGTCATTTATCAGGCCCCCTCACAGTAATATTCAATAGATCATTTAGCAGGCCCCCTCACGGTAACATTCAACAGGTCATTTAGCAGGCCCCCTCACAGTTACATCCAACATGTCATTTATCATGCCCCCTCACCGTAACATTCAATAGATCATTTATCCGGCCCCCTCACCGGAACATCCAACAGGTCATTTAGCAGGCCCCCTCACAGTAACATCCAACAGGTCATTTAGCAGGCCCCCTCACAGTTACATCCAACATGTCATTTATCAGGTCCCCTCACCGTAGCATTCAATAGATCATTTATCCGGCCCCCTCACAGTAACATCCAACAGGTCATTTAGCATGCTCTTGCCCATATTGACAGATAGTGGTTGGTAGGTGACTGTGTCTCACCTGTACTCAGCCACTCCCCCTACGTATTTCTTCATGGCGGTGTCTGAGCTCATCCCGTAGAACAGCTTGACCTTCTTGCCATCCTTCTGGACGACCTCACCCAGACACTGGTCGTGTCCCGCCAGCATGCCCCCCATCATCACAAAGTCAGCCCCTGCACCTGTGGATGAGGATGGAAGCCAATCAGCAACCAGCCATGGACAAGATCAGGTAGTTCAAAATGGTGTGTCCGTGTTGAACAAGGCCCTGCTGTAACTTCTTATGGCTGCAGGGGCAGTATTGAGTAGCTTGGATGAAAGGTGCCCAGAGTAAACGGTCAGCTCCTCAGTCCCAGTTGCAAATATATGCATATTATTATTAGTATTGGATATAAAACACTCTGAAGTTTCTAAATCTGTTTGAATGATGTCTGTGAGTATAACAGAACTCGAATGGCAGGCAATAACCTGCGAAGAAATCCAAACAGGAAGTGGGAAATCTGAGGTTGGTCGATTTTCAACCCAGCCCCTATTGAATACACAGTGGGATATTGGTTATGTTGCACTTCCTAAGGCTTCCACTAGATGTCAACCGTCTTTAGAAACTTGAATGAGGCTTCTACTGTGATGTGGGGCCGGATGTTTTATGCTCAGACCCCCTGAACATCCTTTTAGGAAAATAAATTTGCCCCGTGGCTGAATCTTGTAGATCCCTGTTGTAGAAGATGTGTTTATACTGTTTAGTTATTGTTTTATTCTCTTTACGGTTTAATTATCAACGATCTGGTCGGTCCTTTATTTGATTTTTATTTCATTTTGTGAAACTGACACACATTTTTTTTTAACCAGACAAAACTTACAGGGTTTTGTAAAGTTGTTGTACTGCACTTGAGTCAGTGGTCTGGCAGAGAGCCAGGTCCTGGTCATGTGCATTTCACATGATAGCGACCTGCGTTCCATGGCTTTTCTACAGACAATGGAATTCTCCGGTTGGAATGTTACTGAAGATTTTTGATAACAACATCCTAAAGATTGATTCTATATTTAGTTTGAAATGTTTCTAAGACCTGTAATATAACTTTTTGAAGTTTTCGTCCGACGTTCGGCTGGACCTCCACGAGCGTTTGGATAGGTGTACTAAACGCCCTAACAAAAGTAGCTACTTGGACATAAATAATGGACATTATCAAACAAAACAAACATTTATTGTGGAACTAGGATTCCTGGGAGTGCATTCTGATGAATATCACCAAAGGTAAGGGAATACTTATAATGTTATTTCTGATTTCTGTTGACTCCAACATGGCTGATAATTTTTTTTCTTTTTCTGAGCCCGTCTCAGATTATTGCATGGTTTGCTTTTTCCGTAATTTAAAAAAAGAATCTGACACAGCGGTTGCATTAGGGAGAGGTATATCTATATTTCCATGTCTAACAATTGTATTTTCATCGACATTTATCATGAGTATTTCTGTAAAATGATATGGCTCTGCAATATCACCGGATGGTTTTGGAACTAGTGAACATAACGCGCCAATGTATACTGAGATTTTTTAATATAAATATGAACTTTATCAAACAAAACATACATGTATTGTGTAACATGAAGTCCTATGAGTGTCATCTGATGAAGATCATCAAAGGTTAGTGATGAATTGTATCTCTATTTGTGCTTTTTGTGACCTCTCTTTGGCTGGAAAAATGGCTGTGTTTTTCTGTGAGTTGGTGGTGACCTAACATAATCGTTTGTGGTGCTTTCGCTGTAAGGCCTATTTGAAATCGGACTCTGTGGTGGGATTAACAACAAGATTACCTTTAAAATGGTATAAAATACATGTATGTTTGAGGAATTTTAATTATGAGATTTCTGTTGTTTTGAATTTGGCGCCCTACACTTTCACTGACTGTTGTCATATCGATCCCGTTAACGGGATTGCATTCCTAAGAAGTTTTAATATAGTCTAACGACCATTCACGCTTGATGTACTAACGGCAGTTATGAAATCAGGTGGTTCTGTTAGGATAGTGTCTGCTGGTTTTTGTTTTTTCCTTCCAATTAAGACCTAGACAACCAGGTGAGGGGAGTTCCTTACTAATCAGTGACCTTAATTCATCAATCAAGTACAAGGGATGAGCGAAAACCTGCAGACACTCGGCCCTCTGGTGGAATGTGTTTGACACGTGTGTTAGGGGGTCCACATACCGAAAGCTTTAGCCACGTCGCCTGGGCAACTGCAGCCACCATCCTGTGGAAGAGAAGGACATTGTTGGTGTTGTCCAGCTTTTAGATTTTAATGTGGTCATCACTTTGGAATTTCAATAATGGTTAAGAGCGTTGGGCCAGTAACCGAAAGGTTGCTAGATCGAATCCCCGCGCTGACAAGGTAAATATCTGTCATTATGCCCTGAACAAGGCAGTTAACCCACTGATCCTAGGCCGTAATTGTAAATAAGAATTTGTTCTTAGCTGACTTGCCTATTTAAAAAAAGGTCAAATAAAAATGTTTGCTTCTTTCCATTTGAAAGACTAATACTGCCCCCTAGAGGTAACACGTTGCTACAGAGATCGCACCAAAATGTGTTTGTCATGGCTGCTTCTGTATTACTAACAAATAGAGAGATGCCTCAAACAACTGTCATCCAATACTTTGTCAGTCCCTGACCCAACCCCAAGACAACTTAATAGAGAGATGACTCAAACAACTGTCATCCAATACTTTGTCAGTCCCTGACCCAACCCCAAGACAACTTAATAGAGAGATGACTCAAACAACTGTCATCCAATACTTTGTCAGTCCCTGACCCAACCCCAAGACAACTTAATAGAGAGATGACTCAAACAACTGTCATCCAATACTTTGTCAGTCCCTGACCCAACCCCAAGACAACTTAATAGAGAGATGACTCAAACAACTGTCATCCAATACTTTGTCAGTCCCTGACCCAACCCCAAGACAACTTAATAGAGAGATGACTCAAACAACTGTCATCCAATACTTTGTCAGTCCCTGACCCAACCCCAAGACAACTTAATAGAGAGATGATTCAAACAACTGGATAGCATATCTACTGTCTAGTGTGTGTATTCAAAGGGGGGTCTCACTGAGATAATATGTCCCTTGAGGCCGTGGGCGGAATCTGCACACTCGATAACAGCGCTGAGCTGAGGGTAGCCCACCCCAGTCTTGATACGGGTGGTGCACACTGAGCCTGTCAATAGAGACGTTATTCATTATTACTGTTACATATCAAAGAAGTTCATTAATACAACACCATAATATAGTCTATTGTAATTCCTCACCCCGGTCATTACAACATCCCTTTATGCTACATTAGAGGATTTATTGAATGTCTTTGTTTGTTGCCCGAAGCAGTTAGGTAGCTTGGCGTGTGTGTAGAGATGGAACAGATGTGGACAGTCTCCTTGCCTCCGGGAACACTTAGATTTATGCACCCACCTTGCCAGGGGGAACACTTAGACTGATGCACCCACCTGGCCCAATGCCCACTTTGATGATGTCAGCGCCAGAGAGAATGAGCTCCTCCACCATCTCCCCTGTTACCACGTTACCAGCCTGCGCATGCACGCACACACACACACGCACGTACATGCACACACACACACACACACACACACACAGGGAAAATAAAGAGACACAGGCCTCCAGGTTAGATAATAGTAATTATTAGGACACTTCTGTCTTGTTAAACAGACTAAGGAACAACCTCAAACCCTCCATGACCTTTTAGAAGGTACAACCTCATACCCTCCATGAACTTTTAGAAGG
Organism: Oncorhynchus tshawytscha; assembly: GCF_018296145.1. Lineage (NCBI taxonomy): Eukaryota > Metazoa > Chordata > Actinopteri > Salmoniformes > Salmonidae > Oncorhynchus > Oncorhynchus tshawytscha. Next base: position 21,277,775 of record NC_056441.1, read on the forward strand.
AACAACCTCACACCCTCCATGACCTTTTAGAAGGAACAACCTCACACCCTCCATGACCTTTTAGAAGGAACAACCTCACACCCTCCATGACCTTTTAGAAGGAACAACCTCACACCCTCCATTACCTTTTATAAGGAACAACCTCACACCCTCCATGACCTTTTAGAAGGTACAACCTCACACCCTCCATGACCTTTTAGAAGGTACAACCTCATACCCTCCATGACCTTTTAGAAGGTACAACCTCACACCTTTTGTGACCTATTTAAATTCTTTATACATACATACATGAAGCAAGCAGAAGACATAAAACAAACTGTTGTGGTTGACTAAGGCTGTGTTTATACAGGCAGCCCAATTCTGATATTTTGCCCAGCTATTGGTGCAGCTTTTGCCCATTGTGTAAATGCAGCCAAAGAGACATCTTTGCCATGTGTAGATGCAATGGCTACAATGTGGGCACAATCAGAATGTGGATAAGATCAGGAAAAAAGGACGCATGTTAGAACCAGGTATAAACAAGGCAATGGTAACTATCAAGGGCTCAAGACTTGAATGGCAAACTATTTCCTGATCATCCGCCGGCTAAAGATAGATCATGATGTGGACACATAATACATAGAAACCTGGATTAAACTATATATATTTTGTATATCTGTATTCATGTTTGCTCAAATGTATTATTAATAAACAAAGAACATTTGATCACCAAAAAATGTATGCTGACTAAGCTAAAATCCATAAAGAAGAGTTAAAATGCAGAGAACTCTCATCTTACCATGATGGTGTGTTTGGGGAACTTGTCCCTGACGGTTTTCACGAATTCCACAAAGTACTCTGAATAACCGTTGGCAACGTCCAGACAGATGTATTTTATGTCAGGGATAGCCTCCAAGATCTCACACAGTCTCTCTAGATCAGCCTTACCGCTGCCAGAGCTGGCTGCTATGTGCTGGAGGTCAACAATACAATAATGCAGTATGAGCAATTCATTCAATCAAAACACTTCATTACTCCCCAAGGGGAAATTACTTTAGTACTTTACAAGCCTCAGACACCATAGACGATGTTCACACCATGGGGGACATGAAAGAGTATCTGTGGGGACTTCCTGTTTTACCTCTAAGCATTCTGGGTGGTTGACTGCAAAGGTCTTCCACTCATCCAGTGAGTAGTGCTTCTGCATAGCCGTGAAGAGTGTGTGCTGGAGGGAGATATGGAGAGAGAGTCAGTCAGTCTGACCGTTTATCCGTCAGTCAGTCAGTCAGTCAGTCAGCCAGTCAGAGTGGGATGAAAGTGAAAGGCTGTCAGTGTGTTACTCTCACCTTGCTGAGGACCCGGGCCATCTCAAAGGTCCCTGTGGTGTCCATGTTGGCAGCGATGATGGGGATGCCATGGTAGGTCTGCTTAGAGTTACGGAATGTGAACGTCCTTGCCAGGTCAACCTGAAAGCATTGAGATATATGTTGATTTAGCATGCAGACACAAGTGGACATCAAGCCAGGGTTAGGGTTAGTGATATCCTGTCGTCATGTGAAGGCCTTTCTGGGCTTGAGTTAAACTGAGTGGAGTATGAGTCAGCTCAGTGCTACGGTTACAACCAGGCTTGGGCCCGAGGCCAAGCCAGGAGCTCAATTTAATCACCCCCCAGAACAGAGGAGGTGGATAAGGGATGTAATACAATGATGGACCTGATTAAATGGGGACCTCCTCACAGGGTTCTTCATGATTAGGGATCTTTAACCGCAGCCTGGATAACCTATTTTTAGAGGAAGTCTAAGTACAGCACATCATGCAGGCAAAAAACACAAGTTATTAAAACATCCGTATTACTTGCTGAAAGGTAAAAGCTACCTGATTCCACCTAATACCAATCGACTGTACCTTAATCTCCCTGACCCAAAGTACAGGCCAAGGCCTTTGATAAACACACAGTAGGATGGGTTACGTACTGTACACCAGCGTGAGGGTGAGGCTTCAGGCTTTATCCAACTCACAATATGTGTCTGTGCTGCTGAGACAGAGAACACTTCACTGTGTTGAAGGGGATGTGCTGAATCATTTAGATTAGCTCTGGCAGCCTGTAACCGGGCCCCTAGTGATCTCAGAGAGAGAGAGACAGAGAAAGCGAGAGAGAGATTGGCCAAGGGTATCAGGTATTGCACAGCTCAAAGCTCTGTCTATTCAGCGGCAGGTTGTTTGGTTGGTTCTTATCTAGGAGCTCAGTTGGCTGGAGAGTGACTGACTGGTTTAAACATGGGTCTCTAAAAAGGACATCACTCATAGCTTGACACCAGTAAGTGTTTGCTGTTCAATAGCTAATATTTATTTAACTCCCACCAAAAGTGAATATAATTTCTGCTGAAATTGCCAGCCTCCTCTTCATTTCACAGACAGCACTTACTGTTTCATCTCCATATTAAATTACTCCCTTGAGGGGAGCAACATTTTATAGCCCCACATTTCATTATGCCAGTATTACTGTACATGTCCAGTCAAGGAGACATGGGGCTGGACGGTGGGAGAGGTGAGAGTGTTAATTATCAATGTTCCGGTTAGAGCAAAAAACTCCCTCTGCCTCTGCTCTGTTGCTGTGAATTCCTCCCAACAGGAAATCGATAAGTCACAGAGCGTTTCCCGTGAACTCCACCTGCGACTGGACGTCCACTAGTCTCTCTGTTTAATGGGGTTTCAGTGGCCTGTGTCTCTTTCGCTTCTCTCTCTCTTTCTCTCCCTCTTCTTCTCCCTCTCCCTCTCCCTCTCCTAGATCGATAGCCCTGAGAGAGGAGTGATGGTAGGTGCCTGGCCCCACTATGGTCTCAGTCCTGGAGTGACTATGGCTGTAGATCACCTGGACTAAAGCTAGAAAGCAGGGGGCTGGGAGGAAGGGGGCTGGGAGGCAGGAAGGCTGGGAGGCAGAGGGGTTGGGAGGCAGGGGGCTGGGAGGCAGTGGGGCTGGGAGGCAGTGGGGCTGGGAGGCAGAGGGTATGGGAGGCAGTGGGGCTGGGAGGCAGAGGGGCTGGGAGGCAGTGGGACTGGGAGGCAGTGGGGCTGGGAGGCAGAGGGGTTGGGAGGCAGTGGGGCTGGGAGGCAGAGGGGCTGGGAGGCAGTGGGGCTGGGAGGCAGTGGGGTTGGGAGGCAGTGGGGTTGGGAGGCAGTGGGGCTGGGAGACATGGTAGGCTGGGAGGCAGAGGGGTTGGGAAGCAGGGGTTGGGAGGCAGAGGGGCTGGGGGCAGAGGGGCTGGGAGGCAGTGGGGCTGAGAGGCAGAGGGGCTGGGGGCAGAGGGGCTGGGGGCAGAGGGGCTGGGAGACAGTGGGGCTGGGAGGCAGTGGGGCTGGGAGGCAGAGGGGCTGGGGACAGAGGGGCTGGGAGGCAGTGGGGCTGGGAGGCAGAGGGGCTGGGGGAAGTGGGGTTGGGAGGCAGTGGGGCTGGGAGGCAGTGGGGCTGGGAGGCAGAGGGGCTGGGAGACATGGTCGGCTGGGAGGCAGTGGGGCTGGGAGACATGGTAGGCTGGGAGGCAGAGGGGCTGGGAGACATGGTAGGCTGGGAGGCAGTGGGGCTGGGGGCAGAGGGGCTGGGGGGCAGAGGGGCTGGGGGCAGAGGGGCTGGGGGCAGAGGGGCTGGGAGGCAGTGGGGCTGGGAGGCAGTTGGGTTGGGAGGCAGTGGGGTTGGGAGGCAGTGGGGCTGGGAGGCAGTGGGGCTGGGAGGCAGAGGGGCTGGGAGACATGGTAGGCTGGGAGGCACTGGGGCTGGGAGACATGGTAGGCTGGGAGGCAGAGGGGCTGGGAGACATGGTAGGCTGGGAGGCAGTGGGGCTGGGGGCAGAGGGGCTGGGAGGCAGTGGGGCTGGGAGGCAGAGGGGCTGGGGGAAGTGGGGTTGGGAGGCAGTGGGGCTGGGAGGCAGTGGGGCTGGGAGGCAGAGGGGCTGGGAGACATGGTCGGCTGGGAGGCAGTGGGGCTGGGAGACATGGTAGGCTGGGAGGCAGAGGGGCTGGGAGACATGGTAGGCTGGGAGGCAGTGGGGCTGGGGGCAGAGGGGCTGGGGGGCAGAGGGGCTGGGGGCAGAGGGGCTGGGGGGCAGAGGGGCTGGGAGGCAGTGGGGCTGGGAGGCAGTTGGGTTGGGAGGCAGTGGGGTTGGGAGGCAGTGGGGCTGGGAGGCAGTGGGGCTGGGAGGCAGAGGGGCTGGGAGACATGGTAGGCTGGGAGGCACTGGGGCTGGGAGACATGGTAGGCTGGGAGGCAGAGGCGCTGGGAGACATGGTAGGCTGGGAGGCAGTGGGGCTGGGGGGCAGAGGGGCTGGGAGGCAGTGGGGCTGGGAGGCAGGGGGTTGGGAGGCAGAGGGGTTGGGAGGCAGGGGGTTGGGAGGCAGAGGGGCTGGGAGACATGGTAGGCTGGGAGGCAGAGGGGTTGGGAGGCAGGGGGTTGGGAGGCAGAGGGGCTGGGAGACATGGTAGGCTGGGAGGCAGAGGGGTTGGGAGGCAGGGGTTGGGAGGCAGAGGGGCTGGGGGCAGAGGGGCTGGGAGGCAGTGGGGCTGAGAGGCAGAGGGGCTGGGGGCAGAGGGGCTGGGGGCAGAGGGGCTGGGAGGCAGTGGGGCTGGGAGGCAGTGGGGCTTGGAGGCAGAGGGGCTGGGGGCTGGGGGGCAGTGGGGCTGGGAGGCAGTGGGGCTGGGAGGCAGAGGGGCTGGGAGACATGGTAGGCAGGGAGGCTGGGGGTTTGGGGTTAGAGCAGGGAGTCTAGGAGCTGGGCTGGGGGCAGGGAGGCTTGGAGCTGGGCTGGGGGTTGAAGCAGGGATGTTGGGATCTAGGCTGGGGGCTGGGAGGCTGGGAGGCTGGGAGCTGGGCTGGGGGGCAGGGCGGCTGGGAGCTGGGCTGGAAGGGAGGGAGGCTTGGAGCTGGCCTGGTGGTCAAGGAGGATGGGCTGGGGGCTGGGAGGCTGGGAGCTGGGCTGGGGGCTTGGAGGCTGGGAGCTGGGCTGGGGGCTTGAAGGCTGGGAGCTGGGCTGGGGGCAGGGAGACAGGGAGCTGGGCTGGGGGACTTGGAGGCTGGGAGCTGGGCTGGGGGCTTGGAGGCTGGGAGCTGGGTTGGGGGCTTGGAGGCTGGGAGCTGGGCTGGGGGGCTTGGAGGCTTGGAGCTGGGCTGGGGGCTTGGAGGCTGGGAGCTGGGCTGGGGGGCTTGGAGGCTGGGCTGGAGGGCTGGGGGCTTGGAGGCTGGGAGCTGGGCTGGAGGGGGCTGGGGGCTTGGAGGCTGGGCTGGAGGGCTTGGAGGCTGGGAGCTGGGCTTGGAGGCTGGGAGCTGGGCTAGAGGGCTTGGAGGCTGGGCTGGAGGGCAGGGCAGGGAGCTGGGCTAGAGGGCTAGGAGGCAGGGAGCTGGGCTGGAGGGCTGGGAGGCAGGGAGCTGGGCTGGAGGACTGGGGGGCTTGGAGAATGGGAGCTGGGAGCTGGAGGGCAGGGGTTGGAGCAGGGATGCTGGGGATGCAGGTCAGTCCATCACTGCAGGCCCATTAAATAATAGCCTGACAAAGCGGGGGAACTCCGGCCTCCCCACTGCACACCAACCTGGACTCAGGGGTAGATGTGACATATTAAATGTAAATCTGTCTCCCTCCATTTAGTATGATATGTTACGTTTTGTATGGTATGTATTAATTTGTGGATGTCCATCATCCATTTCGTGTGATATGTTACCAATTACTATTCGGATGATATGTTACGAATTTAAATGTGTTGTAGCCAACGTTAGCTAGGTGGTTAACATTAGCTCGGCTAGGATTATGGTTAGGGATTAAGGTTAGGGTTAAGGTTAGGGTTTAAGATTAAGGTTAGGGGTAAATGTTAGAGGTTAAGGTTTCTGTCTTATGTAACCGTACCAAACGTAACATCATACTATTTTGAGTGTCACAGATTTATGTTTACTATGTTATGTCTTTCAGGTCAGGTTGTCCCCACACACCCCCTGACATCATGCTGCAGTGAAGCTCAGGGAGAGAGGGAAAGAGAGAAGGAAAGAGAGGGAGGGAGGGAGTCTGCACTTCAGCATCTCTTATACCATGCTGCGTGATATAGCTACCATCTCCATTCACATCTAAACACTGATCCCAACTGCTACTGCAGTCTTTTCGCTTCCTCTTCTGCTGCAGGCTATCCAATCAATAGTACTAGGGCGTGGCTGATTATCTGCATATCATTATATGTACATGATATGTCCAATCATACATTCAATACTGAAGTCTCAGTGTTAAATTGGAAGCTATTATGCGTAATGATGTAAAATACTGTAGATGTGATGTGGATCTCAGGAGTAAACCATGTGTTATACGGTAGAAACTGTTTCACCCGGTGGCTGTCCAGAGAGACAGTAGAATACTTCAGCAGAGAATAGAAGAGCTGCCTGGCCGCAGGCACTGAATGAATGAACACTGAACAGATAGGCGGAAAAAAAATGTGTACTCCCATGTTACACTCCAGTGTGTCTAGTACTCTACAGCAGATATGCATGTGTACTATCACACCTGTTGACCCTTGGATGTGTGTACTAAATGGTGTGTGTGTGTGTGTGTCTGGAAGTGTTAAACTATTCTTGTGGGGACCAGAAGTCCCCATAAGAATAGTAAACAAACAAAAATTTGACCAACTGGGGACATTGTGTTGGTACCCACAAGGTCAAATGTTATTTTTAGGGGGTTTAAGGTTAAGGTTAGAATTAGTGTTAGGGTTAGAAGCTAGGGTTAGGTTTAGGGTAAAGGTTAAGGTTAGGTTTTTTGGGTTAAGGTTAGGGTTAGAGTACTGGTTAGGGAAAATAGGATTTTGAATGAGACTGAATTGTGTCCCCACAAGGTTAGCTGTACAAGACTGTGTGTGTGTGTGTGTGTGTGTGTTTATCTCTTTGTGTTATTCCAGTAGGCCCTCTGCATGTGGAAAATGCTCTCATTGACAGTTAGCACATAGAGCTCTGCAGGACTATTTTTAAACAGATTTTCCAAGAAGCGTCCTCCTGTCTCATGTTGCCCCCTACATTGACACACAGTAAACCCTGATGCCAAACTACATGGTTTAGTGTCAGGGTTTAGTTTAAGACCCAAGAGCAAGGTAAGAGCTGACATGCCATAAGCCTAGACTGGGCTACTAGCTCATGTCTTGACATGACTGTATGCTTCTACACAGCAGGCCTAAAACAAACCCTTGTCTCTGTCACCCAAGAGAAGGTCACCGACTCCCCTAAGTCCCTCCCTCTTCTTGTTCAGAATTTCTATCATGCACACATACACAACTCATACATATATTTATACTGAGTACCCTTGATCTAAATTACTCTCAAATTAATCAAGTAGTCTGACATGTCCTCCTTATTCAGATACAGTAACGAATTGTGGTTACAGATCAATAACATCAACACCAGCCACTACAAATAGGTAATAAGATGTTCCCTGTAATAATGCCAAGGACATAAACAACACACAGCAAACCTAGAGGAACACAACTTACAATTCCCCATCCCCTTACCCCCAGTCCCTTATCCCCATTCCCAATTCCCCTACCTCCTGTCCCCTACCGCCAGTCCCCTACCTCCAGTCCCCTACCGCCAGTCCCCTACCTCCAGTCCCCTACCGCCAGTCCCCTACCTCCTGTCCCCTACCGCCAGTCCCTTACCCCCAGGCCCCTACCCCCAGTCCCCTTACCCCCAGTCCCCTACCCCCAATCCCCTACCTCCAGTCCCCTACCCCCAGTCCCCTACCCCCATTCCCCATTCCCCTACCTCCTGTCCCCTACCTCCAGTCCCCTACCCCCAGTTCCATACCTCCTGTCCCCTACCACCAGTCCCCTACCTCCAGTCCCCTACCCCCAGTCCCCTACCCCCAGTCCCCTTACCCCCAGTTCCCTACCCCCAATTCCCTACCTCCAATCCCCTACCTCCAGTCCCCTACCCCCAGTCCCCTACCCCCATTCCCCATTCCCCTACCTCCTGTCCCCTACCTCCAGCCCCTACCCCCAGTTCCATACCTCCAGTCCCCTACCCCCATTCCCCATTCCCCTACCTCCTGTCCCCTACCCCCATTCCCCTACCCACAGTTCCATACCCCAGTCCCCTACCCCCAGTCCCCTACCCCCAGTCCCATACCTCCAGTCCCCTACCCCCAGTCCCCTACCCCCAATCCCCTACCTCCAGTCCCCGACCTCCAGTCCCCTACCTCCAGTCCCCTACCTCCAGTCCCCTACCCCCAGTTCCATACCTCCAGTCCCCTACTTCCAGTCCCATACCTCCAGTCCCCTACCAACCCCCAGTCCCCTACCTCCAGTCCCCTACCTCCAGTTCCATACCTCCAGTCCCCTACCCCCAGTTCCATACCTCCATCCCCCTACCTTCAGTCCCATACCTCCAGTCCCATACCTCCAGTCCCCTACCAGCCCCCAGTCCCCTACCTCCAGTCCCCAACCCCCAATCCCCTACCCCCAGTCCCATACATTCAGTCCCCTACCCCCAGTCCCATACATTCAGTCCCCTACCCCCAGTCCCATACATCCAGTCCCCTACCTCCAGTCCCCTACCCACAGTCCCCTACCCACAGTCCCCTACACCCAGTCCCCCATTCCCCAACCCCCTCCAGGCCTACCTCTGACCTGCTCTTCAGACTGCTCCTCTTGGGTCTGAATAGGACATCCTTAAAGTCCAGTTTGAGGTCTGCATCTACGCGGGGCATAGTTGCTGAGGTTGCTACAACGGAGGCTGAGTTACGGAGGATCACAGAGGAGGCTCTTCCGAGGGACCAGGTTGCTGTGGTCTTCGTAGGTCTCAAGCCCCAGCCACCAAACCCGAACCTCCAGGAGCGCAGCGTATTTATAGTGTATGGGATGCCGTCCCAGCCCAGGCCCACATGGCTTTATTTGGCGTGGCCCCGGACTCTCTTGCTCTTTCCCCTTCCCTCTCTCTCTCTCCCTCCTCTCCTCTCCTTCTCTTTCCCCTTCCCTCTCCTCTTTCTTTCTTCTTTTCCCTGTCTCCCTCTCCCCTCCCTTTCCCGCGACAGAGTGGCAGCAGCAGCCGCGGAGGTGACACACATATCTTGTAAACACACACACGCCACTGCACACTGCAGTGAGACTCAGCAGCACTGCAGCACTGTAGAGCACACCTTCTGTCCAGTAGGGGCATTACTCCCTGTGCAGCCCTGACACTGATATCAATACCCTGAGACAGAGAGAGAGAGAGAGAGAGAGAGAGGAGAGAGACGAGAGAGACGAGAGAGACGAGAGAGACAAGAGAGACAAGAGAGAGAGAGGAGAGAGACAAGAGAGATAGAGTAGAGAGACGAGAGAGACAAGAGAGAGAGAGAGGAGAGGAGAGAGAGAGAAGAGAGAGAGAGAGAGTGTTTGGGGACTATGTGGACAATCCTTATTTTCCTCTTTAAAAATAGAAAATAACGTTTTTCAATGTGTTTATTACTTTCAAATGGACCATGTCCATAAGGATCAATCCCTGCTTTAACAACGCACAAACATGGTACTTTAAGCATAATCACTTTGGCCACAAGGTGCCACAATAGCTTAAGAAATACAGCCGTGTGTGCTTCGGTACTGAACTTTGTGATACAGTTGAGCATTTCCAGGTACTTTTCCAAGATTCGAAATCCAGGGTTGAAGTCCGGGTCAAACGCATATCTCCTCTACATAAAACTGTAATAACCTCACAGTGAATACCTAAAGTAACTACATCATATACAGTATATAGCCAACTCATGATGGTAATAACCATTTGATCTTTCACCCCTTTTACAGTATAACTTTCTTACCATAAGGAGACACAGAGACACAGCACCACACTGCCCTGCCAAAAAGCAGAAATATACAGCAAATCAGCAATATACAGTAAATCAGCAAATATAAGCCAGTCAGCCCATGGCTCAGTCAGCCCATGGCTCAGTCAGCCCATGTCTCAGTCAGCCCATGGCTCAGTCAGCCCATGTCTCAGTCAGCCCATGTCTCAGTCAGCCCATGTATCAGTCAGCCCATGTCTCAGTCAGCCCATGTCTCAGTCAGCCCATGTCTCAGTCAGCCCATGTCTCAGTCAGCCCATGGCTCAGTCAGCCCATGTCTCAGTCAGCCCATGTCTCAGTCAGCCCATGGCTCAGTCAGCCCATGTCTCAGTCAGCCCATGTCTCAGTCAGCCCATGTCTCAGTCAGCCCATGGCTCAGTCAGCCCATGGCTCAGTCAGCCCATGTCTCAGTCAGCCCATGTCTCAGTCAGCCCATGGCTCAGTCAGCCCATGTCTCAGTCAGCCCATGGCTCAGTCAGCCCATGGCTCAGTCAGCCCATGTCTCAGTCAGCCCATGTCTCAGTCAGCCCATGGCTCAGTCAGCCCATGTCTCAGTCAGCCCATGTCTCAGTCAGCCCATGGCTCAGTCAGCCCATGGCTCAGTCAGCCCATGTCTCAGTCAGCCCATGTCTCAGTCAGCCCATGGCTCAGTCAGCCCATGTCTCAGTCAGCCCATGGCTCAGTCAGCCCATGTCTCAGTCAGCCCATGTCTCAGTCAGCCCATGGCTCAGTCAGCCCATGTCTCAGTCAGCCCATGTCTCAGTCAGCCCATGGCTCAGTCAGCCCATGTCTCAGTCAGCCCATGTCTCAGTCAGCCCATGTCTCAGTCAGCCCATGTCTCAGTCAGCCCATGGCTCAGTCAGCCCATGGCTCAGTCAGCCCATGGCTCAGTCAGCCCATGTCTCATGCAAGCCAATGATAATAAGTGGGGCAGTCTGTTACAGAATGTAAGCCATAAAAAACCTGTGTCAGTGTGTTGAAATTGCCTTCACGCCTGTCTCTGTGTGAGCTGTGTAATATAGGGGTGTTTTTATGTCACTGGAGAGATAGATAGATTATGTACACTACATGACCAAAAGTATGTGGATATTTGCTGGTCAAACATCTCATTCCAAAATCATGGGCATTAATATGGAGTTGGTTCTACCTTTGCTGCTGTAACAGCCTCCACACTTCTGGGAAGACTTTCCACTAGATGTTGGAACATTGCTGCAGGGACTTACTTCCATTCAACCACAAGAGCATTAGTGAGGTTGGGCACTGACGTTGGGCGATTAGGCCTGGCTCGCAGTCGGCAATCCAATTAATCCCAAAAGTGTTTGATGGGGTTGAGGTCAGGGCTCTGTGCAGATCAGCCAAGTTCTTCCACACTTATCTTGACAAACCATTTCTGTATGGACCTCACTTTGTGCACAAGGCATTGTCATGCTGAAACAGGAAAGGGCCTTCCCCAAACTGTTGCCACAAAGTTGGAAGCACAGAATCGTCTAGAATGTCATTGTATGCTGTAGCATTAAGATTTCCCTTCACTGAAACTTAGGGGCCTAACCAGAACCATGAAAAACAGCCCCAGACCATTATTCCTCCACAAAACTTTACAGTTGACACTATGCATTGGGGCAGGTAGCGTTCTCCTGGCATCCACCAAACCCAGATTCGTCAGTCGGACTAACAGATGGTGAAGTGTGATTTATCACTAAACGACTACCGCCCCGTAGCACTCACTTCCGTCATCATGAAGTGCTTTGAGAGACTAGTCAAGGACCATATCACCTCCACCCTACCTGACACCCTAGACCCACTCCAATTTGCTTACCGCCCAAATAGGTCCACAGACGATGCAATCTCAACCACACTGCACACTGCCCTAACCCATCTGGACAAGAGGAATACCTATGTGAGAATGCTGTTCATCGACTACAGCTCGGCATTTAACACCATAGTGCCCTCCAAGCTCGTCATCAAGCTTGAGACCCTGGGTCTCGACCCCGCCCTGTGCAACTGGGTACTGGACTTCCTGACGGGCCGCCCCCAGGTGGTGAGGGTAGGCAACAACATTTCCACCCCGCTGATCCTCAACACTGGGGCCCCACAAGGGTGCGTTCTGAGCCCTCTCCTGTACTCCCTGTTCACCCACGACTGCGTGGCCATGCACGCCTCCAACTCAATCATCAAGTTTGCGGACGACACAACAGTGGTAGGCTTGATTACCAACAATGACGAGACGGTCTACAGGGAGGAGGTGAGGGCCCTCGGAGTGTGGTGTCAGGAAAATAACCTCACACTCAACGTCAACAAAACTAAGGAGATGATTGTGGACTTCAGGAAACAGCAGAGGGAACACCCCCCTATCCACATTGATGGAACAGTAGTGGAGAGGGTAGTAAGTTTTAAGTTCCTCGGCGTACACATCACAGACAAACTGAATTGGTCCACCCACACAGACAGCATCGTGAAGAAGGTGCAGCAGCGCCTCTTCAACCTCAGGAGGCTGAAGAAATGTGGCTTGTCACCAAAAGCACTCACAAACTTCTACAGATGCACAATCGAGAGCATCCTGTCGGGCTGTATCACCGCCTGGTACGGCAACTGCTCCGCCCACAACCGTAAGGCTCTCCAGAGGGTAGTGAGGTCTGCACAACGCATCACCGGGGGCAAACTACCTGCCCTCCAGGACACCTACACCACCCGATGTCACAGGAAGGCCATAAAGATCATCAAGGACAACAACCACCCGAGCCACTGCCTGTTCACCCCGCTATCGTCCAGAAGGCGAGGTCAGTACAGGTGCATCAAAGCTGGGACCGAGAGACTGAAAAACAGCTTCTATCTCAAGGCCATCAGACTGTTAAACAGCCACCACTAACATTGAGTGGCTGCTGCCAACACACTGACTCAACTCCAGCCACTTTAATAATGGGAATTGATGGGAAATGATGTATCACTAGCCACTTTAAACAATGCTACCTAATGTAATGTTTACATACCCTACATTATTCATCTCATATGTGTATGTATATACTGTACTCTATATCATCTACTGCATCTTTATGTAATACATGTATCACTAGCCACTTTAACTATGCCACTTTGTTTACATACTCATCTCATATGTATATACTGCACTCAATACCATCTACTGTATCTTGCCTATGCCGCTCTGTACCATCACTCATTCATATATCTTTATGTACATATTCTTTATCCCCTTACACTTGTGTCTATAAGGTAGTAGTTTTGGAATTGTTAGCTAGATTACTTGTTGGTTATTACTGCATTGTCGGAACTAGAAGCACAAGCATTTCGATACACTCGCATTAACATCTGCTAACCATGTGTATGTGACAAATCAAATTTGATTTGATTTGATTTGAGAACTCGTTCCACTGCTCCAGAGTCGGTGAGCTTTACACCACTCCAGCTGATGCTTGGTATTGAGCATAGTGATCTTAGGCTTGTGTGCGGCTGCACGGCCATGGAAACCCATTCTATGAAGATCCCGATAAATAGTTCTAGTGCTGAAGTTGCTTCCAGAGGAAGTACGGTACTCGGTAGGGAGTGTTGCAACCGAGGACAGACGATTTGTACGTGTTACACGCTTCAGCACTCAGTGGTCCCGTTCTATGAGCTTGTGCGGCCTACCACTTCACGGCTGATCCGTTGTTGCTCCTAGACGTTTACACTTCAAAATAACATTACTTACAATTGACCGGGGAAGCTCTAGCAGGGCGGACATTTGATGAACTGACTTATTGGAAAGGTGGCATCCTATGACAGCCACGTTGAAAGTCACTGAGCTCTTCAGTACTGGCCATTCTAATGCTATTGTTTGTCTATAGAGATTGCATGGCTGTGTGCTTGATTTCACACCTGTCAGCAATGGGTGCGGCTGAAATTGCCGAATCCACTCATTTAAAGGGTGTCCACATACTTTCGGCCATGTAGCGTATGTATAGTAGGTGAACGTGCACGTGGTCACCACCACTGCAAGTATGGCCACTATAGTGGAGGGAGGGGGAACTTATTATTTTATGATTAGGGTTGTGACGTCCCTCCCACTTTGTCTGCTGGGATCTCCTGTTTGGTGGTCTGCTTGTTGCTGTAGACCAGTGGGCTGAGCTGGGAGGATCGTCAGCTGATGTGGTGCACCTGGGCAGGCTTGGCCTGCAGGCTATAAAGGGTGTCCACATCAGCCAACACTCTCTCTCTTCCCTGACTGGTAGGCTGGCTTCCACCATCTTTAGTTTTTTTTGGTCTGTTTTCACCATACAACACCCTCTCCACTCATCCACACACAGCGTACACTAATGATCCTACATACGTCCACAGCTTATGTTACATTTTTGTATTTGTTAATATTTAGTTTAATAAACGTGTTCCTTTTTACATGTAAGTCATGCATGGTCTCCCTTTGTTGTTAGGAACTATGAGCCAGGTCGTAACAGGGTTGACCCGTCTATTACCATAGATGTGTTTTTGCATTAGGTTTTAGCCATCTATTTACCCATGGTGCTTAGGGTTTACCCAGGGATTCTTTATTCCTATGTATCACTGCAAGAAATATCCAGCATAAGAAGCAGCCTAGTGTACTTTACAGAATGTACACCATATAAACCTGCGTCAGCAAGCTGAACAAGATGAGACTTCACGTGTGTGTGTGTGTGTGTGTGAGTGTGTGTGTGTGTGTGTGTGTGTGTGTGTGTGTGTGTGTGTGTGTGTGTGTGTGTGTGTGCGTGCGTGCGTGCGTGCGTGCGTGCGTGCGTGCGTGCGTGCGTGCGTGCGTGCGTGCGTGCGTGCGTGCGTGCTGTGTGTGTGTTATCGGTGTGTGTGACACTGGAAATATGTAGGTGGAAGTGCACTCGGTCAATGCTGGTTGTGTGTGTTTGTGTTTGTGTGTCTGTAACTACTGGGGAGTAGGTCAGTGACAGACATCTTTAGTAAAGCCAAGTAGCTGAGAACAGAACAGATGGTTTGAATTGTTTGCGTGGAGAACATTTTATATCCTTAGGTCTTTTTTCTCTTTTTCCCCTCTAAACATTCTCCTGTCAGAGAACAACACAGAGGAGAGGCAGGCTTAGGCCATGAATGTGTCACTGACAGATGACTCATGGGTTGGGGGATCTATTTGATTGAAATGGCTATCTGCAAACAATGATTGACAACAAAAACTACATCATCATATATCATTAAAAAATCCAAATGCTGTGCAGATCCTCCTGGCTCTATGCATTCCTGCAACCCTAGAGACCAGGGTTCAATCCCCATGTGAGCTCTTTACTCCCTCTTAAGCCATCTCCCCCTGTGTTTCTCATCCATCTGTAAGCAGGCTAATTAATATACACATAGCTGTGGGAAGTAGGGGTGCTGAGGGGGCGAAATAAATAAAACATTGGAGTGGACTAGGACTTCAATACTCCTGTATGAGTGGATAAAAATACTCCTCTCACCCTCCACCCCTCCCTTCCCTCCTATCAACAGCACCCTCCACCCCTCCCCTCCCTCCTATCAACAGCACCCTCCAACCCTCCCTCCCTCCTATCAACAGCACCCTCCACCCCTCCCCTCCCTCCCATCAACAGCACCCTCCACCCCTCCCCTCCCTCCTATCAACAGCACCCTCCACCCCTCCCCTCCCTCCTACCAACAGCACCCTCCACCCCTCCCCTCCCTCCCATCAACAGCACCCTCCACCCCTCCTATCAACAGCACCCTCCACCCCTCCCCTCCCTCCTATCAACAGCACCCTCCACCCCTCCCTCCTATCAACAGCACCCCTCCCCTCCCTCCTATCAACAGCACCCACAACCCCTCCCCTCCCTCCTATCAACTGCACCCTCCACCCCTCCCCTCCCTCCTATCAACAGCACCCTCCCCTCCCTCCTATCAACAGCACCCTCCAACCTCCCCTCCCTCCTATCAACAGCACCCTCCACCCCTCCCTCCCTCCTATCAACAGCACCCTCCACCCCTCCCCTCCCTCCTAGCAACAGCACCCCCAACCCCCCCCCCTCCCCTCCTATCAACAGCACCCTCCCTCCTATCAACAGCACCTCCAACCCCTCCCCTCCCTCCTAGCAACAGCACCCCCAACCCCTCCCCTCCCTCCTATCAACAGCACCCTCCACCCCTCCACCCCTCCCCTCCCTCCTATCAACAGCACCCTCCACCCCTCCCCTCCCTCCTATCAACAGCACCCTCCACCCCTCCCCTCCCTCCTATCAACAGCACCCTCCAACCTCCCCTCCCTCCTATCAACAGCACCCTCCACCCCTCCCCTCCCTCCTATCAACAGCACCCTCCACCCCTCCCCTCCCTCATATCAACAGCACCCTCCACCCCTCCCCTCCCTCCTAGCAACAGCACCCCCAACCCCTCCCCTCCTATCAACAGCACCCTCCCTCCTATCAACAGCACCTCCAACCCCTCCCCTCCCTCCTAGCAACAGCACCCCCAACCCCTCCCCTCCCTCCTATCAACAGCACCCTCCACCCCTCCACCCCTCCCCTCCCTCCTATCAACAGCACCCTCCACCCCTCCCCTCCCTCCTATCAACAGCACCCTCCACCCCTCCCCTCCCTCCTATCAACAGCACCCTCCATCCCTCCCTTCCCTCCTATCAACAGCACCCTCCACCCATCCCCTCCCTCCTATCAAAAGCACCCTCCATCCCTCCCCTCCCTCCTATCAACAGCACCCTCCACCCCTCCCCTCCCTCCTATCAACAGCACCCTCCACCCCTCCCCTCCCTCCTATCAACAGCACCCCCAACCCAAAACATTTTCCCGCGGCCATGAATGTACAGTATGTGTATGTGGGAAGGGAAACACTATTTGGGAAATGAGAGGAAAGGGGCTTCTAATTTGGCAGACTAGAGCAGACATGAAAACAGCAGGGTACATAATAAGCAATGGGGGGGGGGGTTCAGGATGCCTCCTGGTATGAGTTTGATTATCTTTCGTAACAGTAACTCTAAGTCAATTGTATTTTGCGCCATGCACTAAATAGGCCACAGTATGTCATTTCAGACGTAGACCAAGTATCTGTAAGTAAAGATGATACAAGACTTTAAGTAGGCCAGAAGAACGTGTACAATACAAGGAAAGGAATGTTAGAGTTGTTTACTTAAAACGAGTGCTGTTCCTTTTGCTGTAGGTCACTCTCCTTCTGAGAACACACTTAAAAATACCCTCTTAGAAGACAAGGGTGCTGCTAACTAGATCTATAGTGGCTAGTCTAGTATGTAGAGCCCTGCCAAATGTTCTACCTAGAACCCCCTATAAAGGGTTCTTCCTCTAACTCCTTGTAAATGGTTCTACCGAGACCCATCTATTAAAGTGTCTACTTAAAACCTATGTATTTTATAATCTAAGGGTTCTAAATGGAACCCTCATTGAATGGTAGAATCCTTTTATCTTTTGATACAAAATGAGCATTCTAAACTGATGATTTCTTTCAAACTAAAATAAGGAGGACTTGCACTCACCAACCATCAAGGAGCTGGATGCAATTCAATGCATTACATTCACACTGAGACCTCCGGCCACTCTCTCACTCTGTCTGCATGGGTCTGTAAACTGTAATGATACCTAAGCCCTTGAAAGCTATCTCTGCCTAGCCATGAGATTGGAGAGTGTCTGAAGATAACTTGAGAATATAAAGTCAACAGAGATGAAGTTGGAACACGCTGGACGGGTATTTAAGATAATGACTCCAGCATGGATTAATAGATTAGACTTTCATTGGATTTCTAGTTTACCCCTCCCTTTTTCTTTCTATCTCTCACCATCCTGTTCTCTCTCTCTCTCTCTCTCTCTCTCTCACTCTTTCTCTCTGTGTTAACCTCTCCCTCTTGTTCTCTCTGTGTTAACCTCTCCATCTTGTTCTCTCTGTGTTAACCTCTCCCTCCTGTTCTCTCTGTGTTAACCTCTCCCTCTTGTTCTCTCTGTGTTAACCTCTCCCTCCTGTTCTCTCTGTGTTAACCTCTCCCTCCTGTTCTCTCTGTGTTAACCTCTCCCCCTGTTCTCTCTGTGTTAACCTCTCCTTTCTGTTCTCTCTGTGTTAACCTCTCCTTTCTGTTCTCTCTGTGTTAACCTCTCCCTCCTGTTCTCTCCCTCTCCCTCCTGTTCTCTGTATTAATCTCTCCCTCCTGTTCTCTCTGTGTTAACCTCTCCCTCCTGTCCTCTCTGTGTTAACCTCTCCTTTCTGTTCTCTCTGTGTTAACCTCTCCCTCCTGTTCTCTCCCTCTCCCTCCTGTTCTCTGTATTAACCTCTCCCTCCTGTACTCTCTGTGTTAACCTCTCCCTCTTGTTCTCTCTGTGTTAACCTCTCCCTCCTGTACTCTCTGTGTTAACCTCTCCCTCCTGTTCTCTGTGTTAACCTCTCCCTCCTGTACTCTCTGTGTTAACCTCTCCCCATGTTCTCTCTGTGTTAACCTCTCCTTTCTGTTCTCTCCCTCTCCCTCCTGTTCTCTGTGTTAACCTCTCCCTCCTGTTCTCTCCCTCTCCCTCCTGTTCTCTGTGTTAACCTCTCCCCCTGTTCTCTCTGTGTTAACCTCTCCCTCCTGTTCTCTCCCTCTCCCTCCTGTTCTCTGTGTTAACCTCTCCCTCCTGTTCTCTGTGTGTTAACCTCTCCCTCCTGTTCTCTCTGTGTTAACCTCTCCCTCCTGTTATCTCCCTCTCCCCCTGTACTCTCTGTGTTAACCTCTCCCCCGTTTTCTCTGTGTTAACCTCTCCCTCCTGTACTCTCTGTGTTAATCTCTCCCTCCTGTTTTCTCTGTGTTAACCTCTCCCTCCTGTACTCTCTGTGTTAACCTCTCCCTCTTGTACTCTCTGTATTAATCTCTCCCTCCTGTTTTCTCTGTGTTAACCTCTCCCTCCTGTACTCTCTGTGTTAACCTCTCCCTCCTGTTCTCTCTGTGTTAACCTCTCCCTCCGGTACTCTCTGTGTTAACCTCTCCCTCCTGTTCTCTCCCTCTCCCTCCTGTTCTCTCTGTATTAACCTCTCCCTCCTGTTCTCTCCCTCTCGCTCTTTGTCTCTGTTTGTCATCCTCTCCCTCCTGTTCTATCTGTATAAATCTCTCCTTCCTGTACTCTCTGTGTTAACCTCTCCCTCCTGTTCTCTCTGTGTTAACCTCTCCCTCCTGTTCTCTCCCTCTCCCTCCTGTTCTCTCTGTGTTAACCTCTCCCTCCTGTTCTCTCCCTCTCCCTCCTGTTCTCTCTGTGTTAACCTCTCCCTCCTGTTCTCTCCCTCTCCCTCCTGTTCTCTCTGTGTTATCCTCTCCCTCCTGTTCTCTCTGTGTTAACCTCTCCCTCCTGTTCTCTGTGTGTTAACCTCTCCCTCCTGTTCTCTCTGTGTTAACCTCTCCCTCCTGTTATCTCCCTCTCCCTCCTGTACTCTCTGTGTTAACCTCTCCCCCATGTTCTCTCTGTGTTAACCTCTCCTTTCTGTTCTCTCCCTCTCCCTCCTGTTCTCTGTGTTAACCTCTCCCTCCTGTTCTCTCCCTCTCCCTCCTGTTCTCTGTGTTAACCTCTCCCCCTGTTCTCTCTGTGTTAACCTCTCCCTCCTGTTCTCTCCCTCTCCCTCCTGTTCTCTGTGTTAACCTCTCCCTCCTGTTCTCTGTGTGTTAACCTCTCCCTCCTGTTCTCTCTGTGTTAACCTCTCCCTCCTGTTATCTCCCTCTCCCCCTGTACTCTCTGTGTTAACCTCTCCCCCTGTTTTCTCTGTGTTAACCTCTCCCTCCTGTACTCTCTGTGTTAATCTCTCCCTCCTGTTTTCTCTGTGTTAATCTCTCCCTCCTGTACTCTCTGTGTTAACCTCTCCCTCTTGTACTCTCTGTATTAATCTCTCCCTCCTGTTTTCTCTGTGTTAACCTCTCCCTCCTGTACTCTCTGTGTTAACCTCTCCCTCCTGTTCTCTCTGTGTTAACCTCTCCCTCCGGTACTCTCTGTGTTAACCTCTCCCTCCTGTTCTCTCCCTCTCCCTCCTGTTCTCTCTGTATTAACCTCTCCCTCCTGTTCTCTCCCTCTCGCTCTTTGTCTCTGTTTGTCATCCTCTCCCTCCTGTTCTATCTGTATAAATCTCTCCTTCCTGTACTCTCTGTGTTAACCTCTCCCTCCTGTTCTCTCTGTGTTAACCTCTCCCTCCTGTTCTCTCCCTCTCCCTCCTGTTCTCTCTGTGTTAACCTCTCCCTCCTGTTCTCTCTGTGTTAACCTCTCCCTCCTGTTCTCTCCCTCTCCCTCCTGTTCTCTCTGTGTTATCCTCTCCCTCCTGTTCTCTCTGTGTTAACCTCTCCCTCCTGTTCTCTGTGTGTTAACCTCTCCCTCCTGTTCTCTCTGTGTTAACCTCTCCCTCCTGTTATCTCCCTCTCCCCCTGTACTCTCTGTGTTAACCTCTCCCCCCTGTTTTCTCTGTGTTAACCTCTCCCTCCTGTACTCTCTGTGTTAATCTCTCCCTCCTGTTTTCTCTGTGTTAACCTCTCCCTCCTGTACTCTCTGTGTTAACCTCTCCCTCTTGTACTCTCTGTATTAATCTCTCCCTCCTGTTTTCTCTGTGTTAACCTCTCCCTCCTGTACTCTCTGTGTTAACCTCTCCCTCCTGTTCTCTCTGTGTTAACCTCTCCCTCCGGTACTCTCTGTGTTAACCTCTCCCTCCTGTTCTCTCCCTCTCCCTCCTGTTCTCTCTGTATTAACCTCTCCCTCCTGTTCTCTCCCTCTCGCTCTTTGTCTCTGTTTGTCATCCTCTCCCTCCTGTTCTATCTGTATAAATCTCTCCTTCCTGTACTCTCTGTGTTAACCTCTCCCTCCTGTTCTCTCTGTGTTAACCTCTCCCTCCTGTTCTCTCCCTCTCCCTCCTGTTCTCTCTGTGTTAACCTCTCCCTCCTGTTCTCTCCCTCTCCCTCCTGTTCTCTCTGTGTTAACCTCTCCCTCCTGTTCTCTCCCTCTCCCTCCTGTTCTCTCTGTGTTATCCTCTCCCTCCTGTTCTCTCTGTGTTAACCTCTCCCTCCTGTTCTCTCTGTGTTAACCTCTCCCTCCTGTTTTCTCCCTCTCGCTCTTTCTCTCTGTTTGTCATCCTCTCCCTCCTGTTCTCTCTGTGTTAACCTCTCCCTCCTGTTCTCTCCCTCTCGCTCTTTCTCTCTGTTTGTCATCCTCTCCCTCCTGTTCTCTCTGTGTTAACCTCTCCCTCCTGTTCTCTCGCTCTTTCTCTCTGTTTGTCATCCTCTCCCTCCTGTTCTCTCTGTGTTAACGTTACTATTTATACACTTTTGTCAGGCATTATATATTTTAATTTCCACACATAATCCCCATAAACTTGATATAGTTTCACATTCTTTTCTGACATATGACTAATATGTTTTGCCTGTGTGCTTTTGACCATATGACAGCTAGGTATATATTCTGTTGCAGTGCAACAGAGCAGAAAACCCTAAGTGGCCTACTTCTATGTTTCTACTCCCATCTGGGTTACTGGCTGCCTCTGGCCCCACGGCTGGACTGTGGAAACTGCACAACAAAAGGCAAAGACCAACACTATGTTGCCTCCTATTGATCTCCATATAGACCAACACTATGTTGCCTCCTACTGATCTCCATATAGACCAACACTATGTCGCCTCCTATTGATCTCCATATAGACCAACACTATGTCGTCTCCTATTGATCTCCATATAGACCAACACTATGTCGCCTCCTATTGATCTCCATATAGACCAACACTATGTCCTCTCCTATTGATCTCCATATAGACCAACACTATGTCGTCTCCTATTGATCTCCATATAGACCAACACTATGTTGTCTCCGATTGATCTCCATATAGACCAACACTATGTCGCCTCCTATTGATCTCCATATAGACCAACACTATGTTGTCTCCTATTGATCTCCATATAGACCAACACTATGTTGCCTCCTATTGATCTCCATATAGGCCAACACTATGTCGCCTCCTATTGATCTCCATATAGACCAACACTATGTCGTCTCCTATTGATCTCCATATAGACCAACACTATGTTGTCTGCTATTGATCTCCATATAGACCAACACTATGTCGCCTCCTATTGATCTTCATATAGACCAACACTATGTCGTCTCCTATTGATCTCCATATAGACCAACACTATGTCGTCTCCTACTGATCTCCATATAGACCAACACTATGTTGTCTCCTATTGATCTCCATATAGACCAACACTATGTTGCCTCGTATTGATCTCCATATAGACCAACACTATGTTGCCTCGTATTGATCTCCATATAGACCAACACTATGTCGTCTCCTATTGATCTCCATATAGACCAACACTATGTCGTCTCCTACTGATCTCCATATAGACCAACACTATGTTGTCTCCTATTGATCTCCAT
This sequence comes from Oncorhynchus tshawytscha, assembly GCF_018296145.1. Lineage (NCBI taxonomy): Eukaryota > Metazoa > Chordata > Actinopteri > Salmoniformes > Salmonidae > Oncorhynchus > Oncorhynchus tshawytscha. The sequence continues at coordinate 21,299,947 of NC_056441.1, forward strand.
ATAGACCAACACTATGTCGCCTCCTATTGATCTCCATATAGACCAACACTATGTCGCCTCCTATTGATCTCCATATAGACCAACACTATGTTGCCTCCTACTGATCTCCATATAGACCAACACTATGTTGCCTCCTATTGATCTCCATATAGACCAACACTATGTCGTCTCCTATTGATCTCCATATAGACCAACACTATGTCGTCTCCTATTGATCTCCATATAGACCAACACTATGTTGTCTCCTATTGATCTCCATATAGACCAACACTATGTTGCCTCCTACTGATCTCCATATAGACCAACACTATGTTGTCTCCTATTGATCTCCATATAGACCAACACTATGTTGCCTCCTACTGATCTCCATATAGACCAACACTATGTTGTCTCCTATTGATCTCCATATAGACCAACACTATGTTGCCTCCTATTGATCTCCATATAGACCAACACTATGTCGTCTCCTATTGATCTTCATATAGACCAACACTATGTTGCCTCCTATTGATCTCCATATAGACCAACACTATGTTGCCTCGTATTGATCTCCATATAGACCAACACTATGTTGCCTCCTACTGATCTCCATATACAGTGCCATACAAAAGTATTCACCCCCTTTGGTGTTTTTGTTTCATTACAACCTCTAATTTAAATGGATTTTGTAATGGACATACACAAAATAGTCCAAATGGGTGAAGTGAAATTTCAAAAATTACTTGTTTAAATTTTTTTTTTTTTTTTTTTAAACGTAAAAGTGGTGCATGTATATGTATTCAGCCCCTTTGCTATAAAGCCCCTAAATAAGATCTGGTGCAACCAATTACCTTCAGAAGTTACATAATTAGTTAAATAAAGTCCACCTGTGTGCAATCTAAGTGTCACATGATCTGTCACATGATCTCATTATATATACACATCTGTTCTGAAAGGCCCCAGAGTCTGCAACATCACTAAGCAAGGGGTACCGCCAAGCAAGCGGCACTATGAAGACCAAGGAGCTCTGCAAACAGATCAGGGACAAAGTTGTGGAGAAGTTCAGATCAGGGTTGGGTTACAAAAAAATATCCAAAACTGAACATCCCAAGGAGCATTACCATTATATCCATTATTAAAAAATTGAAAAAACATGGCACCACAACAAACCTGCCAAGAGAGGGCTGCCCACCAAAACTCACAGATCAGGCAATGAGGGCATTAATCAGAGGCAACAAAGAGACCAAAGGTAACCCTGAATTAGCTACAAAGCTCCACAGCGGAGATTGGAGTATCTGTCCATAGGACCATTTTAAGTCGTACACGGCACAGAGCAGGGCTTTACGGAAGAGTGGCCAGAAAAAAGCCATTGATTAAAGAAGAAAATAAGCAAACACATTTGGTGTTTGCCAAAAGGCATGTGGGAGACTCCCCAAACATATGGAAGAAGGAACTCTGGTCAGATGAGATTAAAATTTAGCTTTTTGGCCATCAAGGAAAACACTATGTTTGGCGCAAACCCAACACATCACCCCAAGAACACCATCTCCGCAGTGGGGATGTTTTTCCATCGGCAGGGACTGGGAAACTGGTCAGAATTGAAGGAATGATGGATGCTGCTAAATACAGGGAAATTCTTAAGGAAAACCTATTTCAGTCTTCCAGAGATTTGAGACTGGGACAGAGGTTCACCTTCCAGCAGGACAATGTCCCTAAGCATACTGCTAAAGAAAAAATGTAGTGGTTTAAGGGGAAACATTTAAATGTATTGGAATGGCCTAGTCAAAGCCCAGACCTCAAGCCAATTGAGAATCTGTGGTATGACTTAAAGTTTGCTGTACACCAACGGAACCCATCCAACTTGAAGGAGCTGGAGCATTTTTGCCTTGAATAGGCAAACATCCCAGTGGCTAGATGTGCCAAGCTTATAGAGACATACCCCAAGAGACTTGCAGCTGTAATTGCAAAAGGTGGCTCTACAAAGTATTGACTATGGGGGGTTGAATAGTTATGCACGCTCAAGTTCTGTTTTAGTCTTATTTCTTGTTTGTTTCACAATTAAAAATATTTAGCATTTTCAAAGTGGTACACTTGTTGGGTAAATCAAATGATACAAAACCCCCAAAAAATTCCAGGTTGTAAGGTAACAAAATAGGAAAAATGCCAATGGGGGTGAATACTTTCGCAAGCCACTGTAGACTAACACTGTTGCTTGTACTGAGGAAGATCAGGGTTAAAGCCATAATCTGCAATTCGTTTGGTAGCCAAATGTTTTCAGCCCCACCACTTGGTTTGAAGTCATATTCTTCAAGAATCAAAATGAGCATTTATAAATCATTAATTGAAAAGGACTATTGAACAGCTGTAAATATTGCAGATTGTCACTAGACATTCAGGTGGGGAAAAAAAGGCACCATTTTCTGTGTGACAGCAAGGCAGCAAGTTTAAGGCTTTTGGTAAAGAAAGGCTTAGGGGTTCTCTGTCAATGAGCAGCAATCACCACAGTCTTCCTGAACCCTCCCTCTGTTCCAGCAGTCAACAGTGCCCTTGGAATCTAACAGCATTGATTTTGTCTGACTGTGTGTGGCGTGTACACAGATAGGGATCAATACTCTGCAATGGTCTATGGTGTCACCTCCCCTCGATCTTCAAACTATTATCACAGTGAAGCAATCTTATCCTAAAATAAATCAATACTAATTGCACTGTACTGTTAGTGCAATTTGAACACATGCATTCTGATACAAGATCAGTACACAGAAACCATAATGGATTTACTACTTAAAATGACAGGCAACAAAAGCATTAATTAAATAAGGTGGCATACCAGGCCAGGCATGAACTTTTAACCCTATGAGCCTCCATCAATCTTTAGTAACGAGAGCCTCAGTCATCTAACCCCATATCTTTATCTGACCTTTCAGTTGTGACTGTCCCCATTGAGAATAAGAACAAGTGAGTGAGGTGAAAGGGGGTAACTTGAACAGTCAAAGCCAATCAAATCAATGAACACATTTCCCCCCAAAAAAATACAATTTTAAAAAACTCAAATGCTTGTTTAAAAAAAACTTTATTAATACTTTTCTAGTTCAAAGAAATACAATATAAAAGACAGTTCTTTCTACATTTGCAGAGCATAGTTTTTGCTTCAGAAAACAGAAACAAATCCTACTTGAACAAAGTGATCAAATAATCAATCCCCTGCAGTGACTATGTGCCAAATGGTGTCAGCAATAAAGACAACATATTCCTCATCTTTAAAACAAAGTCTGTGCAAAGAAAGAATGCATATCAAAACACAATGTCGCTGTCTCAAATGGCACCCTATTCCTAAACAGTGCACTAATTTCAACCAGAGTGCTATGGGCTCTGGTCAAAAGTACTGCACTGCATAGGGAATATGGTGCCACTTGAGACGCAAGCCAGTGTTGCTACATTAAGGCAAAACCCTATGGATAAAACACTGGTGAAGTTTCCTTGGTAAAGTGACAGTGTATTCATTCTTCCACCCCCCCCAAAAAAACCCTCAAAAAGCAGCTCGTATTGCACTGACAGATCGACTAGTACCCTTTAATAATAAAATCATAAGGAACTCCCTAGTTGACCACATAGAACAGAAGTTGAGGACACACACACACCGCTACACAGTAGAGGCTGAAAAACAGTAGCCTGGTCCCAGAACTGCTTGTGCTGTATAGCTAACTCCTAAAATCTGGGTTAGTTATACAACACAAGCCGATCTGGGATCAGGTTAAAAAAACAGCCTTACTAATAAATAATCACAGATCACTTATTGAGTAAAAGAATTACAGGGAGCATCTTATTTTGGGGCCCCCGTCTGTGAAGGTTCTGTTATGGGATAGAATGCTGAATGTCTGGAGCTCATAGAGTTCCGTACGAGTGGAGTTACTTTATATGACCCATTGGGAATGGACTAGGAGATTCAACCATTTATCTTTCCCTGTCAGAGTTCTGGTTTGGTTCCAGAACCCTGGCACTCATATACACATTAATACCGGGCTTATCGTCAAGACTTCCCCTTGGTTGCATCCCAAATTGCACCCCTTCCCTGCAAAGTACACCACTGGTCAAAAGTGGTGCACTACTGTACATAGGAAATAGGGTGCCTTTTGGGACAGTACTTCTCTAAAATCAGAATGCAGTGCTGTACCAGGGCCAGATTCCTACCCCCAAATAACTTCTCATTGGCATGGAAACAGAACAAAAAAATGCATTTCACTCCATTAGAACCATAAAATGAGATTCTAAAAGCTTAAAACGAAGAAACTTAAAAAATGCAAATATACTTATAGAACAACTGAACGATTATGTACGTTGCCTACTATTCTCCTAGAACACAGAATTCCCTCATATTGTACAAGCGTTGCAGGTTATGAGCCCAATAGATAATTCACATTCTGTACACGGATATGGAGCAAAAAAACAAACAAAAGCACAATCCAAATGAAATAAATCCGATCACACCGCTACTGCTGATCAAATCAACAGCTGCAGTTCAATTAAGAAAATATAATAGGCAATAACCCTAAAATTAAAATGGAAATTCAAAATCCCAAATCTATCATTGGTTTAAAAAAATAAATATCGACAGTGGAAAAATACCACTGTCAGAATGGTAAAGGTGATAAACAAAGAAACTGTGGTGTTGGGACTGGACTGTGTCTGGAATGGCATCATATTCCCTAATTAGTGCATTACTGTGGACAGCACTATGTAGGGTGCCAGGGTGCTATTTGGGATGCAGTCTGGAAGTGGGGGAGTGGTTTATGTCTCAGTCTGGTAGATCTTGTTGGAGTCGTGGTGGTTGTTGGTGTTGGAGTGGTCTTTGGTGTGGCAGGTATATGCTAGCCCACCTATAGCTCTGTGGACGGGGCTTCTGTCGTCGTCGTGGGAGGTGTTGCTGAGGTTTAGGAGACTGGTGCAGGTGGGCAGGTAGACATGCTGCACGTGTTCCACCTCAGATCGACACACCGGACACAACTGGGGAGAGATAATTGAATGTCAACATAAGACTAGCTGTCACTTGTTAAGTTACAGAAATGGAACAGGTCAAATATATCAAAGAACATGAAGACATGGCTGTCAGTGGTTTGTTAAAGCAATGGCACTGTTACTACGGTCTTTGGACCACTGTGTGCTACAAGTACTGCACATGCGGGTTCACACACCGCTTCAAAGGGTTCACACACCGCTTCAAAGGGTTCACACACCGCTTCAAAGGGTTCACACACCGCTTCAAAGGGTTCACACACCGCTTCAAAGGGTTCACACACCGCTTCAAAGGGTTCACACACCGCTTCAAAGGGTTCACACACCACCCTATTTATCACTGGAAGCTGTTGAGGGGAGGACAGCTTATAGTGATGGCTGGAATGGAGTGTAATGGAATCAACCACATGAAACCATGTATTTGATACCATTCCATTTACACCAATATTATGAGCCGTCCTCCCCTCAGCAGCCTCCACTGGCATATAGTGTTTTGGTTGTTCACGTGTGAGTCGAACTCATTCCATAAAAGCACAAATACCCACCACAAGCCCTGGGCTGCAGAATGGACCAGGCAGCCTGATTCTCAGAATCATATTGAAGACATCCAGAACAGACTAATTATACTAACCAGTCTGTCAGTGACAGTGAAGAGCAGTGGAATAACACTCCAATTTAATTCAACCAGTCAATTGTATTATTGTAAAAGCCTGTTAACCAACCCGGGACCACTAGATGGAATTATCCACGATACACTGTTCAGAAAAGACTAAGGGGGCGGCCATGTTGGAATTATTTTTTTCTCCCCGGAATGTTCTCCCTGCGTGGCAGTTCTCTCCTCTCACTGCGTTTTGGTCCAGCCACATAAAACGACACATTTCCCTGTGGATTTAGTGGAATAGACATTTGCTGGCCTGCTGCCGGCAGCTTTAATCCACAGCCGCTATCTCACCATCTGCGACGGCAGTTCAAGCAAAATTTAGGAGTTTAGTGGGAGGGCCAATCACGTGAGCTGAACCCATACATGAGCAAAATACTGGATCGGTTTTTAAAAGTCATAAAGTGGATATGAGAGAAAGAGAGGTCACTCCCTCTGAGCAGTAACTCAGGAGAAAAGTCAAGTATTCTCCTTGAATCTGTGCTCTGCCACTCATGGTATTACACAGCTAGAACCCTAGAGTGTGCTTGTTGTGTTGTGCCAAGGACTACCAGAAAAGGAAGACATTAAACCTAGCGAGACAGCTTTCATATTCATGGGGGTAGATGGTAGTGGTGGCATCCAAATGTCGACTTGACCAAAAACCATAAAAAAATTGTGCAAAGTTGGTGTTCATTGACTAGTAGTTGTTTCTCAATTTGACCAAAACCAACATGCACAACATTCAATAATTTACAAGCATTGACTTTCGTCTGTCTCCTCACCGGTAGTTGGTTGGCGCATGTCTGGCAGCATACCATGTGTCCACAGGGGCAGAAGGCTGCGTCTATCTCCTCCTCACAGCACAGCATACACAGCAGAGCCTCCCTGAGCTTCTCTAGTCTCTCCAGCAGTGCCCTGCTCTGCTGGCAGCTGCCACAATCCTCCCCCATCCCCTCCCCCTGGCCACGAAGGGGACTGTGCCCCGAAGGCGTCCTCTCGCCGCCCGTCCCCGCTGCACGTGCCACCAGGTCCACGATGCCGGCGTTGTAGAGTGCCCGGCGTGCGTAGTCGTAGACCTCCTTGGAGGTGCGTCGGATGTCGAAGACGTACTTCTTGCCCAGGTTTATGTTCTCGTTGAGGAAGAGAGACGCCAGGTGGCCCTTGAAGTCACGGCTGTACTGCATCATCACTGCGTTGGTCACCGTGTCACACCTGGAGGAGAAAGCGAGACGTTATTAACCAAAAAGTCAATCTAACCTTTCTTCATCAGTCAATTGAACATTAGACAATTGTTTTAATCAATTGATTTCCCAATTCTCCACTTTGACTCAACCTATACATGGGATTGATCATGTTTAATAGCAGTAAAGGACTAGAAATCCTCTAAATCTGATCCAGAAACAGTTACTACACTAAGCTCTCAAGTACAGAACAAGCCCATCACCACAACCTGGGGAAAGACAAAAAATTCTGCCCATCATCTTTGTGACTACCTAGCTGTGAACAATCTCATTGCTCTGGGAAAAATGACATTTTCCAGGAAGAATAAAGCACTTTTTCATTAATATCAACACCGTTACAGTCTATGGCTTTATCAATCACTTCAGACCAAGAACATGTAAAAGGATTTGGTATATAGTGGCCTCAACAAACTTCCTCCTTAAGGACCATAGCATAGTCTCAGGGAATGTGTACAACTGTAATTCAGGATGCATATTCACCGAGCAGCACTCCATGTTAAACAGAGCAAAATGTTGAGTGGAAGTGATTGAGAGAACCTGACCCATCAGGACTTCTAAATGGGGAAGTAAAATGCTTAACTGGTTAGCTGCCCCCCTAGGCAGTAGAACTCTACAGTGCTTTAGGAGCATTCGTGTATTCTGAGGGCCGTAAAGTCGGCTGAATAAGTGACAGAAATACCATTTAGAGAGAATGATCCAGTCGGTAGTGTAAATAAGCATTTTGTCAATTCATTAGCATGACAGTGCAGCCCATGGGTGGTTGTCAGTGTTTGTAGCTCTATACTATACTCAGAAGCACTCCTTGCAACCCTATTAAATAGTTAGCGGAAAAGCCAGTCCCTAAAAGGTTTCATCATGGAACATTTGATCAATAATGCCTTGGATCACTTGGTGATCAAATCTAACTGCACAATGATGATGACTATATGTAGAGTGCACTGTATAATTGGACTGCATGACTGTGTTTTGGCTCCCCACAAGTGGATCCTCTCCTGTCCCCTCACCTGTAGAAGGCATGTGTCTCTGTGATGGCCCGGTACAGGCCGCTGGCAGCCCGGTTGCTGATTAGCTTGAATAGTAGAACCACACTATCGCTGGTATCCTTGATCACCGTCAGGTAAACACTCTTCCCTGACTGGGTGGCTATTTGGATTATGGGATAGCTGATCCTAGAATGGATAAAGACAAGTTGAAGGTGGAAACTATTCTTTAAACTAAATCCTGTAACATTAGAATGTTGTACAACATTTTGCAATACTGTGTAATATTACAGGATTTCAGTTCCATGATGACAATCTCAGAACAATAAGAGATTTCCTCGAAGGAAAAGATTTTGGGATAAATCAGGTGGACATTACACTTCATATATATATATATATATATATATATATGGACATTTCAGTAAAGCACAGTATTTGTAGGAGATACTCTGAACTATGTACAGTAAATTGTATATTGTGCACCCCACATACAAAGTGCTCTAATATGACTTTAGTCTATATTATGTTTGAGCTGACTGCACAAGAGATGGAGCAGTTGGTTAAGTAGCCCGAAGAGCCTTCATTTACCTGTTGACCAGGCTGAAGTCCTCTTTACAGACAGTGATGCCCTCCGGGCCCACCCCTATGGCCAGCCTCTGTGCCTCTGCATCCCTGGCCCAGTGCCACTCCACCCCGTAGTGCTCCAAACTGGACACCAGCTGTAGGGCCTGGTACTCCACCGACCCCAGGCTCTGACCCTCCAACGCCTTGTGCTTAGAGATGATACTGTGAAGTGATGGATAGAGAGAGACAGCAGTGTCACTACTGGTTCACATCCAGAGCCTCATTGCTTCAAAGACTTACACAGAGCCACCATGCTTCAAATAGTTCATATTCTGTATTTATTTCCTGTGAGGGCTGTGAGAAAACAGTACAGAAATCCCATCTTCACACAGCTGAACAACATGACAGACTGCAGGGTGCTGCCTGAGCAGTGAGTCTGTCACCCAGAGAGCAGATTCTCTAATATAAACCCATCATACCCCTAATCTGATCAAATAATAAGGGAATCAGTTACTATAATGTAATGTGAGCCTCTGCTTGCGCTGCTAGTAGTTCTCTCCTCACTATATGTGCAGTGTGAATTAGAGTATGAAGTGAGCCATTATTGAGTTAACATTACTCATGGACTAAGCCTTTACTTCCTCAGTTCTTATGAACATTACTCATACAGCTACTGATGCACTGATGTCTGTCCTGTCAATGGAAAATGTCAATACTTTTCCTTTACAGACAGCTTTGCTGTTCGGAAACTGCCACAACAGTGACTATATTTTCCTGCAGTAATTGCTTCAATATGGTAGAATGATATGCATGACATTTTTTCCTCGGGCATTGGAAAGCTGTTTCCAATCTTAGCATTTACAGCTATGCTAAAATTATGACACGGCACAACCAATATCTGTACTGTGTTATCATCCCAAGACATAAGCTTGATTAGGCGGAGCGAGAACTTCCATAAAATTACCCATAGTGCAATAGAAATATGCTTTCGCCAATTACTAAAATCAGAGCTGAATAAATGACCAAATTGGCTATTATAATTTTGAAAACACTAACAAGAGAGCATCGTGTCCATTTAATCCTGATTAACCCAGTACATTGACATCTGCATTTACCCTCCAATTATGATCTCAGGTGGGATCCTAGAGTGTGTAAACACAGTGATAGATCCATCCTCTGACCTTGCACAAACAGTCCCTAGTTTAGATTGGCCTGCACCCAAACTGCTGCTTCTCAAACTGTTGATTTAACCAGTCAACGAGCTGCTGTGCTACTCCCTGGCATGGTTCTGTGAGAGAGAGACTGTCTATTGTGGGCTTTATGGGTTGGTGGTAGAAAACTAAACTGATGTGAGCGTTGACCGCGCTTTTAGGTTTAGTTTCACAGAAAGGATAAGTTGATGTTTAACACCTAGCTATAGTCCTGTTGTTTTATGGCTGTTTAAAGGAATGGGTCAAGTCAGATGAAATATTATTCCTATTTAAAGTTTGGATTTAGAGTGTTTCCAGAATATGTAAGACATTTAACCGGCTAAAACTCAAACCTGCTACTGTAGCTCTAATTGTCCCTTAGGTGTTCAGTTCAATGCCTGAACAGGTTTGGTTCATGACTAAGAAAAACAAGTGGCTGCATGGTAGGAACATGGGAGGGGTGTGTCTCCGTAAAGGGAACATTGTGACCATGTGTTGTCCAGTTTGCGTCCAAAATGGCACCCCTTTCCCCATCTGCACTACTTTTGACCAGAGCCGATGGGGAAATAGTGTGCCATTTTTGACACTAGCTAGCTATAGGGAGCCATTTCAGACACAACCCAAGTTTCCTGCGTCTGTTGCTCATGTCACACTGGGTGATATCATGTGGGTCAAACTTTGTTGTTCCAATTGCAAACCTACCTCTGCTGGTGGAAAACAAGTGGGTGCATGGAGACAACATGGGAGGGGATGCTTTCTTTCCGTAGATGGAACCTTGTGAGCACGTGTTGTTTAAGATACAAATTAAAGATCACTTTATTGGCCAATCGCACACAGGGTCCAAACAAAATCTGACTTACACTTTTAACTCAACCCCTCTGAGTTGTGGTGTTATCCAGTTTTGTAAAGTAGTTAAGTCATTTTTTTCTGAACTTTACTATTTATACTTTACTTTTTTTCTAAAGAAATGAATGTACATTTTACTCCATACATTTTCCCTGACACCCAAAAGTACATGTTACATTTTGACAGGAAAATGGTCCAGTTCACACACTTATCAAGAGAACATCTCTACTGCCTCTGATCTGGCAGGCTCCCTAAACAGACTGCTTTGTTTGTAAATTATGTCTGAGTGTTGGATTTCCAAACTGTGCTGCTGTCTGCATTGCCAGAGTAACTCATACCCGGTTCTCATGGCACAAATGTTTATGTCAGCTGCACACGACTGACTGGTTCATATCCAAAAAGTAGAAGGCAAGGTTACGGCTTGGAGCAAATCAGGGGTTAGGGTGTAGTAAATTATAGTCTTTTACCAACCATAGATTCTTGGGAATAGGTACACAGCTTGGGTACAAGTCTGGCCAAAGCAACAGAAGTTCATTTCATGTAAATTATGGTCATAAATTATTAAAGGTATAAATCTGTTTCGGGATCAATTTTAAACATTGGGAATTTCTCTTTGAAGCACCTGACTAGATGCCTGACTGATGTTGGATGAATCATTAACACCACATCTGGCACTTGGTTCAGCTGGATTTTGATACTTCCATATCATAAGCCTACCATAACATTACGGTCTACCATATCTGTTCACTAAACCAGCCAGCAGGATTGGGGAGTAACGGATTACATGTCAGGGATTACAAAAATATCGGTAACTTTAATCCATTACCAGCTAAAGTACTGTAGTCAGATTACAGATACTTTTGAAAAACTAGATGATTTACTTTGAGGATTACTTTTAAATTCAGAAAGGATGTTTGCGGAAAAGAATCTTTGACACTTGTATTTACTCAATGACATTCATTGCATTAAAAAACATTAAGAGGCACGTTTAAGTTTGTTCCTTAAAAACATACGTCAGAGACCACTATGACGACACACCAAATGTGTTTGATGGGTCGCGGGAAAAGATCAGGAATGGGCTTTCGTAGGCTACAGTACAAGCTACAGTTGAAGTCGGAAGTTTACATACACCTTAGCCAACTACATTTAAACTCAGTTTTCCACAATTCCTAACATTTAATCCTAGTAAAAATTCCCTGTTTTAGGTCAGTTAGGATCACCACTTTATTTTAAGAATGTGAAATGTCAGAATATGAAATGTCACTTTATATCAGCTGTTATTTCTTTCATCACATTCCCAGTGGGTCAGTATACATACACCCAATTAGTATTTGGTAGCATTGCCTTTAAATGGTTTAACTTGGGTCAAACATTTAGGGTAGCCTTCCACAAGCTTCCCACAATAAATTGGGTGAATTTTGGCCCATTTCTCCTGAGAGCTGTTGTAGCCGAGTCAGTTTTGTAGGATTCCTTGTTCGCACATGCTTTTTCAGTTCTGCCCACACATTTTCTATAGGATTGAGGCCAGGGCTTTGTGATGGCCACTCCAATACTTTGACTTTGTTGTCCTTAAGCCATTTTGACAACTTTGGAAGTATGCTTGGGGTCATTGTCCATTTGGAAGACCCATTTGTGACCAAGATTTAACTTCCTGACTGATGTCTTGAGATGCTGCTTTAATATATCCACATAATTTTTTATACCTCATGATGCCATCTATTTTGTGAAGTGCACCAGTCCCTCCTGCAGCAAAGCACCCCCACAACATGATGCTGCCACCCCCGTGCTTCATGGTTGGGATAGTGTTCTTCGGCTTGAAAGCCTCCCCCTTTTTCCTCTGAACTTAACGATGGTCTTTATGGCCAAACAGTTATATTTTTGTTTAATCAGACCAGAGGACATTTCTCCAAAAAGTACAATCTTGGCTGATTTATTTTGATTTTCCAATGATGTCAAGCAAAGAGGCACTGAGTTTGAGGGTAGGCCTTAAAATACATCCACAGGTACACCTCCAATTGACTCAAATTATGTCAATTAGCTAATCAGAAGCTTCCAAAGCCATGACATCATTTTCTGGGTTTGTCCAAGCTGTTTATAGGCACAGTCAACTTAGTGTATGTAAACTTCTGACCCACTGGAATTGTGATACAGTGAATTATAAGTGAAATAATCTGTCTCTAAACAATTGTTGGAAAAATTACTTGTGTCATGCACAAAGTAGGTGTCCTAACCGACATGCCAAAACCATAGTTTTTTAACAAGAAATTTGTGGAGTGGTTGAAAAACAAGTTATGACTCCAACGTAAGTGTATGTAAACTTCCGACTTCAACTGTACATGCATACATACATATATCCATCAATTGTTGAAGAATATAACTTATAAATGCCTCATGAGCTTAATTCAACTGTCACACTCCATGAGAACCCAAAACAAGCTTATTTTTCTCCAATGTTTGTATACATTGTAAATGTAAATAAACACTGTACAGCCTCATAACATGGTTAAAACTATAATGTTGATGTCACGGATGGTCAGTCCTTGATTCCATAGCTCTGTTTATTAATCTGACAGTGGTTCCATTTCTCCTGGTCCATTCCTCAGCGGTTTACCAAAACAGAGGCGGGCAACCATTTTGTTATTGTTTCATCTGTGAATTTGCCTTTTAAAACAGCTGCATATTATCAAGATAAAGTTTCACCAACAAAAAAATGGTAAACAGGCCTATAGCAAATGCAGCATATGGCATTCGCTTTTCACATGTAAATAGCACTTTTCAGTAGTGCTCAAAGCATGCCATTCCATGGGCACAGCATCAGTCCTCCATTACAACAAAATCCTAAACACCACAGTAGGGCTGGCTAAGTCCTTAGTTTTGGGGTTAGCATAACCCAGGTTAAACAATTTGGCTAATCTATACTTCTATAAATCCTATTCTTGAAGATCAAAGAGTATAACATTTATTGGAATGACTGGAATTCTGATAGACTTTGGTTTTTAATCTAAAGATATAATTTAATCATATTACTTGATGTAGTAGAAAGAGATGGGTTAGAAGAGGCCTTCATAACCAACCCATTAAGTCAAATGTAACATCCATTTATGGCCAGCTATGTAAACTTTGATTTATCTTGCAATTGGTAACATACATTTTTGTCTCCTTCTAATACCGCTTAAGAGGAAAGTAATCTAAAAGTAACTGAATGTAATCAGATTACATTACTGAGTTTGGGTAATCCAAAAGCTACATTACTGACTACAATTTGGGACAGGTAACTAGTAACTAATGGATTACATTTAGAAAGTAACCTACCCAACCCAGCCAGCCGGCAACCTTGTCAAGGGTAGCTTTGCTTTCAAAATTCCAACAGTGTATTCATGTCCTGCAAACTCCAACCAATTAGCATTACGGCTCAAGCAAGCTCAAATCCTTTTTTAAACACACCACAGGGGTGTGTGTGTGTGTGCGCGTGAGCGAGCATCGGTGTCCAGTCTACACTCATTGTCTAACATATCCCCAGATGTCCCCTGCCCTTACCTGTCGACTGTTGCCGGGCAGGGTTCGCTCCCACACAGCTCAGAGTAGCAGTATTTGGCAGTGTTCTGGTTGTAGTCTCTGAACTCGGCCTGGGCCAGTAGGGCACTCAGCACCTCAGCCTGCTCTGAACACATCCTCAGGTGGCCGCTGTGGAGGTCCTCCTTGACATGCATGAAGAACACATGCCTGGTGGAGGGAAGAGAGAGGGGCAGGAGTTGTTAGACATGGATTGGGGAGGAGAGGGGGTACACAGGGCCTGGAACCAAACAGGTGATGGTTGGTAGATCAGAGAGGGACACAGAATGGAGCAGGTGGTTAGAGGTTGGGTTACAGACACACACACACACACAAGCTAATTAGTGAAAGCGGTTCCCAGTCAGTGTGTGACGTGGTTTGACTTTTAACCCAGTGTGTTCTAATTGCTCCATAGCTCTCATCATGGTGGCAGAGTGCAGTGTACACACACACAGAGCCCTATAGCCATTACCATAGTGTTCAGAGGAGCAGCAGCTAGCCCTGTACACCTTCTGCATTGCCTGCCTATTCACTAACCCCAGTGGTGTGCTGCGGCGCGATAAGCAGCCAGGTTGCTACTGCTGTTGTGATGTAACACTGTGGGGTCTGGGTACGATAGCACCATTTAGCCTAGGCATCCCCCAATCCTTCCCTCCGTCCCTTCTGCCTGGCTCATGTTTTCCCGTTAAACACCAACACAAGCCCACAAAGACGGGGCTAAGTCAATGTAATGGCAACACAATGCTATAATCTTGTTCTTTTGGCAAGGTAAGGGACCTTCCTGGTTGTCGGTAAACGCTTGTTATTATGGCAAATTCAAAGTGTGGAGGGGGAGGGGGGCATGGGGGAAAATGTGATAAAACAAGGAAGACTTTGTAGATCTGTGTGCAGAACACTAGGCTGCGGCGAGCCAAATACAAAACAACCAGAGTCAAGGAGGCGTTCATTGTTTTCGCCGAAAGCTTTGTTTCTTGTTTATTAGTTTCAGAGATGTCACAAATTATTAGATGTTCAAGGTCAAGGTCCATCTGACCTATGTGACATGATAACACTTTCAACAGGAAAAGCCTATTCTCCTGGACTGTATTTATGGTTGGTAAAACCAGGCTTTCCCTGAGTTTTGGAAACCCTGGGTTAAACAGTAACTAGTAATATGACAGAGGCAGTGACAGAGGACTCATTCTCTCCCATCAAAAGGAGGGTGAACTAGTGGCCTAGTCTCTAAACTGAAAACTAGCACAAGCCAGTCAGGTAACCTTCCCTCCCTCCCTCTCTCTACCCCCTCAGATGGGATGAATTCAACGGGGGTGAACCAAACCAGACTCCCTTCTTGTTTTTCTCACACATACCATAAAACTGAAATTAAAAAATATCCCAGGCCTTTATTTGCTTAAATCACTGAACAGGCACTTGGAGACAGGCTTCTATTTGAGCCAGGTGTCCATTTCATTGATGTACACAGTTTTTGCTCACTTGCGTAGTTAATTTAATCCCAGCATTCACTTCCAGCATTTCAATCAATTTCTTCATTTCCTGCACCAATGCGTTATCATTTACACACAAACATTTTTGTATCTTCTTTTTTTTCTTCTACGAAATGGAGGCATACCAACTTTCGCTTGACAGAATAGCAATTTCCCCATTTCTGGTGGTCTGTATTCCCAAAGTTGTTGACCTTTCGTGCTTGCCAGTTAACTAGCAGTTATCAGCCAATGGCAGTTTCTTACTGGTGATAACAAACAGGGGCACAACTTTGGTTTTAGAAGTGGTGGGGGGGGGCATAAACAGCCTACCCTACTGCTCAGAGATAGCCGCATGGTCCTTAAGCACACCATTGCCTGGTTTTGTATCACATTCCAATTATAAAACTTTGAGGGGGGGGGGGGCGACAAAAAATTGCCATCATTTTTTCAACTCATTACTAAATTACGTAATATAACAAATCGAAACCAAACCTCGTAAACAATTCATTTAGACCCGGCGTATATTTGAAACAGGTGTTTATTTGCTGAAATGTGTGCCGTTGCCCGGCTATTAAACGTGACAGACAGCTATAACCAGGCATACCACCACCAGAGGCAATCTGTACAAATTAATAACACAGAACTACGCAACATCCTTAACAAAAAGCAATGGAAAATAGCACTCCCACCGAGTAAGAATGTGTGACAGTGTGCCTTGAAAAGAGATGTACTGTTGACGGGTCTCATCCTGCCCCCAGTGCCTTATGGGCAGGAGAGGGGGCATGGGAACACAGCTTGGTTGGCACTCAGTCTTCCTGCCTCCTCTGAACCGCTTGGCTTTAGCAGGGAGCAGATACACAAAAGAAGAAGAATCACTCCAGGACAAGAATTGAGAGGAATATTACCATACAATAAAAGGAGATCTAAACAATAGTAGTTGAGATGGTGTTCAACAAACCGCCCAAGTAGATCTATTCCAGAAAGTCCCAGCCCTGGCCTCCTTTCCCAGCAGCTCCTGCCCTAGCTGGAACAGTACACACAGCTGTCCGTTTCCTGTATTGTGTTAGGTCCAGCAGCAGCACAGTGACCAGTAGGCTGCTACCTGGCCAGTTGGAAACAAAGGGCTGTGACTACCTGGGGGTTACTATAGGCCACAGGCCCTCCTGGCCTGGCTGTTCTCCCTCACCACCCAGTGGAAATTGAAAATGACCCCTCCTTTTTCACCCCCCACCCCCCCCCATCTAATGCTGCACTCTAGAGTGGTTTATTCTATGCTTAGAACATGGACTAGGTTACCATGTTTGGGTGTATAGAGTATCTGGAACATTCCTCGTAGTAAGAATTGCAATACTAGGTGGGTGTTTACAAGGTCATGGTCTACATGGGGTAATATACTGTACAGGAACCAGTCAAGTCTAGTGTGCACAGAGTACTGTAATGATTTCCTTCCTACTCTTTATTTCTTCCTGGCTCTTCCTGGTTGTTGATGCACACGTGGATTTCTCATCTATCCCTGCTTAACCCCTCAACAGTCTAGCCTGTGCAAAGTCTGTACAGAGTGTAACATTGCATCCCAATTATCTACCCTTCTGCCCTTCGTGTGCACTTGTACACTTCCTTTAGGAGAATACAGGCGTAAGAAATATGGGAGTAAACTCCTCACATGCTTTTTCTTGGCTCTTCCAGGTCGTTGAAGCACACATGATTTCTCATCCATCCCTGCTTGACAACTCTCTGTGGGTCTGCTGATTCCAGACTGCCCAGCCGGGGGGCCTGAGCCTGGCTCCTGGCTATGTGGGAGCTCCTCTATCAGGGGAGTCTGCCCCTGTCAGACCCTATAGCACACCCCACTGGGAGACAAAGAGCAGAGACTAGGAGGGAGGCTCTGGAAGCAGCACCCCGTTATGGAGGTAGACATCCAGGGCAGCAGGGTGAGTATATCCCCCTCTCCCCCAGTGCTTTGATGTGGACTGTGGAGGGTGGTGATGTGGAGGGGTTGTAAACTGGTCTGACTATCCACTGTGCAGGACAGTGACCGGTGCAGACAGGCTCACGGCTCTAACTTTAACTCCTACAGCGGCTGGAGGGCAGAAATGCCAGGCTGCATCAGGACAGAGAAGCATTACAGTCCAGAGGTGCCCAGACTGCCAACACCATACCAGTCACTTCCCTGCCCACACAACATACTGGTCCCTACCCACATCTCCGCACCGCTGCCCACTGTCTGTCAAGGGAGAAGGCCACAGAGACAAAACAGTGGGGGGTCTCCCATTAAGCCTATAGGGAATCTAATACAGGAGAAGAAAATACTTGACCCCCCCCCCACCATCTCAGTTTAAATACAACTGGGAAGAATAAAGCCTCTTAAGACATTCACGACAGTCATCTTGATGAAGGGAAAGAAAAGGGGGGCACGGAACGGCTGCTCTCAGACCAAGGGACCGCATGGTAGATTTACTGTTCACACACACACACACACCAGGCAATAGATGACAGTGGGTGCTCCAACAAAGTCATCTGTTCTCCTGCTGGAATGTTAAACACTTCATTACATAGCTGGAATAATTCAATTAAAGTGCACCGTAGCCTGGCACGGCCGTAGCTGGGAGGAATATGGGGTCATTGCTCCCTTTCTGTGACAGATGGAAGATGCAGGAGGAGAAGAGGGATTACTTGCTTAGTTCTGGGTTTATTAGTGACATTTCTACTGTTTTAGAGAGAGCAGCCCTGTGGAGTTTTAGATTGTCAAAGTTAACTTCAAGGATTTCCCCAAAATGTAGTGCATTTCACACACTCATCTCTTTGACAGATTTGTTTGTGTTAAAATCTCTTTTCCTGACATCCTGTCTTTACTTTTTCCTCCGGCGATTTAAAAAAAAACTTTAACTGTTGATAAGCAATATCCCAAGTGCAAACTCAGAGTATGGCATTCGGATAGGAATTTGGGTTGTCATCAGCCCCCCCCCACCCACCCCCTTGCTCAAGGAACAATGGAGAACAAAATAGGAAAGGCATGATACCTATGTCATGACATACCTGGACCACCCACTGAGATGTGCCTTTTAAAAAAAAGTAAATCAAGTGTTAAATGAGGTGAACAGGGGACTGGAGTGCCACTGTAAGCTGTTGCTTGTTCACATGGCTAACTGTTTTTAATGAACTTATTTCAGAGTAAACATTCTCAAAAGAAGCCGATGACAGATTATAGGGCAATTTGGTGAAACTTTTTGTTCTTCTTACCATCCTGGCCTATAAAATAATTGTTTCAACTTGCCTTCTCTCAGTAGTAAGAGAGAAGACATTAGTCACAGAGCTCTGTCTCCAGAAGAACAAAATGTCCCTGTGAAATGAAATTATAAACCTCTGCCTAGTTACTGCACCGTGTCAGCCAATGAGAAGTGTCAGTTTCAGAGCTCACAGGACCAGGCTCTAAACAATGTGGTTTGTAGAAGTAACAAATAACACAGCCCAGAGCTGTGCGCTAGAGGTAACTCCCAGTCAACGAACTCTAGTAACCCCAGTCCAGGGACCAGTTTTACAGTCTCTCAATGGAAACATCACAACAAGGATGTTAATCAAATAGTTTAACCAACGGAACGAGAGCAATAAAGAAAATGTTAAAAAGTGGGGAAACAAAACACCAAATAAACAAGAGAAACATTTAGTTCTGGGCCGAGTGAACTCATGAATCCAACAACTGCCATTTTGAGGTGAACAAAGAAGTTGTTTGTAAGCTAAATCGACCTCTGGTTAAGGGGAGAGAGTGTTCCAGATTAACGGATTGTAGAAGGGTAATTAAACATAACCCAGGCTGAGCCAGGGCGCTTTGGGCAGGAGTCACACAAGCCCAGAGCCTGACACAGCCATCCTTCCTGGCCAGGGACTAATATTATGGGTTCAAACCAGATATGAGGGAAGGCTACTTGAGTTCAGAGAAATTAAAAGGAAAGTTAAACAAGTCTGGGTGGGGGACAGGGACTGTGACAACCATCTTGCCTCCCTAACTAATCCTACTGGCTGCAATGCTGTGACAACACGAATGGTCTTAACGTCAGGGAAAAACATTTGCCTGGTGGTGAAAATATCTAGAACGTTCTGCTTCAGCAAACATGTAAAGACAGACAGTTTTGGCAAAGACATCTGGAGTTGGCGGATCTGGATAATACAAACTGCTCTCCTCAGGTTTAGGGGGAGGACATCAAAACTGTTGGAGTTGGGTTGCAAAGCAGAAAAACATCTGACGACCTGCATTTGCACCCAAATAAAAATTCAAGTACACTATCAAACTTTTTTTGCAATTTCTCCTCCATCTCCTCTCTATGATAACGAAATTCACATTAGATTAACGTGGACAGCAGACAGATACAGTAACAAATCAATTCAACAAGACCTTGACTCAATTAACAGCGTTCTGAGAGGCAATGCATCCCCTCAACTTGTAACACAACCAAAACACATTTTTAAATAGAACTCCACATATGCATTATCGTCATTTTCACAATTTCAGATTATTTCATAATAGAAAAAAGGAAATCACATTAACTGCACTGTCCCTTTAATAATTTCCTTCCTTGGTCATTCTGAACACAGCATTAACTGAATTAACCAGTCAAATTGCTAGGGTTAGGGGCTCCGAGTCCCTTCAAGAGATTCTATTTCTATGGGAAAGGCACTAAAAACATTCCTTTTCTTATTCATGGCAGATGAGGTCTGTTAATGGTTGTGCCCTCTGGATAGCTAACCCCCCCGACCAACTGTTGACCTGATCAGAATGCTAAAACACTGCACAACAAGGGGAAAACATGTTCATTTAGACAAGCATGGAACACACACTACCTCCAGGCTAGTGAGGGGTAATGATGCAGATAGTACACCATTCATTGAGGGGGACAAGTTTCAACCATAGAATTAGAACTATTAGAACAGAACTGACATTCTAATAATTATATTTCTATGGGGCCAACTCAATCTCTGAACCAATAGAAATGTCAGAAAGTTTAATAAAAAGAGGACATGGTTGTGGTTTGAGCAAATAGCTTCTAAAACAAATAGGAAGTCTACTACTTCTCTGGAAATACCCACCAAATGCAGAAGTAGATATTAAACTGCCCATATCTGGTCAGTGCAGTGTACACACACAAGGCTGCCTCAAGCCATGGTCAAAGACCAGGCAGGGTGTTTCAGAAGCTACCGGGGCAGAGCGGAGCTGAGAAATTCTGGGATCTCAAAGCTACAGGATCAGGATGGGGGGGTTTGTTTGATGTTGGGAGGACAAGAGGAACTGCAGAAATCGGACCAAATTGAGCCAGTACTACAGACGAGAGCTGTGTGTGTGTATTTATAGGACAAGAGGAACTGCAGAAATCGGACCAAATTGAGCCAGTACTACAGACGAGAGCTGTGTGTGTGTATTTATAGGACAAGAGGAACTGCAGAAATCGGACCAAATTGAGCCAGTACTACAGACGAGAGCCGTGTGTGTGTATTTATAGAAAGTGCATGTGTTACTGAATCTCTTTAGACCCCTCCACACACACAGGTTAAACCCTGCAATGGATCACCGTTTCCTGGGAGTGGCTAGCTGCACCTTAGGGTTTTACTCCTCGTCTATTATAACACAGAAACATGGGATGCCTAAATAGTCAACTGTAAAACAGTAAAACGCACACTAGCTGATGTCTCCAACACTCAACCTCACACTTAATAATCCCCATGTCTGGCATAGAGCGGACGTCTCTGGTAAAAAAGGATTTTTAACTACTCGAGGATAATGGGATAGCAGCAGGATTTAGTGAATATTCTGTAAATGGCCAAGCTTATGTAAGCAGATTTTTTTATTTTAATTGTATGTGTGCCGTATCCACCATATGTTATGTAACCCGGGCTGAAAGAGGGCGAGAGAAGTAGGCGTGTGTGTGTACTGGCACTCGGAGGGCCAAGCTTGTCTGTCTGCACCCACTAAGGACATTTCGTACACACACCTGTTACTACCCACAGGTTTACCTGTACCAGGACATTACGTTTTAGGAGTGTGTGTGCCCTATAATGCTGGAAAATCCCCTGGCCCCTGGGTCAGGTCACCACCCAGCACTGTTACTTGCCAAGAACACTCTGTTTTATTGGTGGATATTAGTTTGAGCACGTTCCATTTGTTTATTTTAGTTTCTAAGAGGTGTCCCTCACTAGTAAACTATTCGGTGGTCTCTCTCTCATGCACCAACTGACAGTGCAACACTTGAAGCTATCAGACCAAGTCAATGGATTCAAACAGAGACTAAAACACATGCAGATAAGAGATAGAGGGACACTAGTCAGAGACTGTTCTCTCTGCTACCGCACAGTAAGCGGTACCGGAGCGCCAAGTCTTGGTCCAAGAGGCTCCTAAATAGCTTCTACCCCCAGCCATAAGACTCCTGAACAGCTAATCAACCTGCTCTCCAGACTATTTGCATTGCCCCTCCTTCTGAAACGCTGCTGATACTCTGTTATTATCTATGCATAGTCACTTTAATAACTCTGCCTACATGTACATATTACCTCAACACTGGTGCCCCCGCACATTGACTCTGTACTGGTACCCCCTGTATATAGCCCCGCTATTGTTATTTTACTGCTGCTCTTTAATAATTTGCTATTTATTTCTCTTACTTTTTGGGGGGGATTTTCTTAAAACTGCATTGTTGGTTAAGGGCTTGTAAGTAATCATTTCACTGTAAGGTCTACACCTATGGTATAAGGCACATGTGACAAAATTTGATTTGAGACAGTCACGCATTCCACATCTACTTACTAAGATGTTCTGCCCTCACTATGAGTACCAACTTATGCGTTTTGTATCTGTGTTTACGAATATGTGTTTACGAATATGTGTGTTTACGAGTGTATCTATTTCTGCCTGCAAGCCTGTCCGTTTGTGGTCTGAGTGACGGCCGGAGGGAAGCAGCAGTAGCCCAACGAGGGGAAATGTGAAAGCACAAAGGAGGGTTAAGGCACATGACGACATTGTGACGTTAAGAGTTTTTACGGCTGTTGATGCGCACCAAAATGTAGGCTAGACGCCAGCTGAACCAAAGCAAGCAGAAGGCTTTAAGGGAACCCTGCCGGCCTCCCGTACCACTGCTGCTCATCTCGCTCCCTGCCACACACACACACACAGGGAACAAAGACCTGTTTTCACCACTGAGAGACATGACCTTCCAGTAACCACTGAGTCACAAATACCACCACTAGAACAGAGAGAGTAGAGAGCACACAGCATGCTAACAGAAATATACATCATGAGTGTGGAGAGTTTCCATGAGTTGTGAACCAGTGTGGTGATCTCACAGGCCTGTTCTCTAGAGAAAGATGCAGAGGAAGTCAAAATGGCCCCTTCTTTCCTATCTGAAAATCTGGTCCTCATTGTCTTGAAAACCATCCAGAGAGAGCGAGAGATGGGGCCCCATCCTCAACCACTTTAAATGATCCTACATCTGGTAGTAACAGCGTACGGGCCAAAAATAAAATTGTTGAGCCGAGCTCTACCCACCACAACTGTGTGTGCGCAAAACCTTTGCTACTTTTAACTAAGACTCACACATTACCATCCCCTCCCTCTATACCCCCCCCCCATCTTTATCTCCCCTTTCCTCTTGTCCCCGGTTCCACACACACCCTCTCTCCTCACCATCTGTTAAAGACCCTCCTAATCTGCCAGAGGTCAGCAGTGGATGAACTGCCATGGGTCCTGACGTCTTCCAATAGCACACACACCAATAGTCTTTTCTGGCCGAGAGGACTTAGCGCCTCTGAACAGAGTACCAGACGTAATTTGAAAAACGATTCTACATGTAGAGTCGTCAGCAGCCATGCGCTTACCGGCGGATGGTCCCTAAAAACACACCGTGCCGAATGGCAGATCGACGTGTGCGCGCATCCTAAAACTGTCCTCAGAGAGACTGCTTTTTAGCTTCCTCACCCCTTAGCTCCCCTGGTCAACTCCCCCCCCGGTCAACTCCCCTTTTCTTCCCCTTAACTGCACATGCACGCTGTCCAGTCTTAAAGAAACACAAAGTCCATTGGGTGGCAGGTAGCCTAGTGGTTAGAGGGTTGGTCTTGTAAACCGAAAGGTTGCAAGATCGAATCCTCGAGCTGACAAGGTAAAGATCTGTCGTTCTGCCCCTGAACAAGGCAGTTAACCCACTGTTCCTAGGCTGTCGTAGAAAATAAGAATTTGTTCTTAACTGACTTGCCTAGTTAAATTAAAATTAAAATAAATCAAATAAAAATCCTCAAAGACAGACAATGAAAGGAAAAAGGACTTGCCCTCCAAGCCAGGGGGAGGGAGTGGTAGTGTGTACTTATAGTCCAGACAGAGACAGCTGGGAGGGGGGCAAGAGGGATAGATCTCAGTTTAATGAACAGTTACTGGCCGACCTTGCCTGGAGAGAGAGCGAGAGGAGCTAAGAAGCTCAGAGGCTCAGCCCCACACACACACACACACACACACAACTCCCTCTCCTCTAACAGCATGTTATCAGATGCCTTCCCTGGCAGACTGCCTGGGGTTAGTATCTACTTTTAATGATACCGTATCTGTCCTACAGCTGTGGAAAGATATGATGATATTAACGTGAATGCTGCATGCAAAACTTTACTGGGGGGTGGTGGGGTTAGCAATGAGAGCAGAGCACCCTATTAGTAACAGCAAAAGAGAAGTGCTGAGTTGATTCTCTGCTGGTGCATTTCCATACAGGATTTACAACATATTTTTGAGCGCGGACGCATCACACCTTTTTACATACAGGACCTAAACCAGTGTTTTACCCAAAAGGCTCAGACTTTTCAGTTTCCACCTAAGCGGTTCGGCACCCGTAACTCACTGGGCCATGGCTCCAGCGGACCTGCTCTAACCTGGGGACAAAGCCTGACAATTGGTACTTTTACATTACAATGGCTCACCGGACTTTAACCCACAAAGCATCTTTTGATTACACCGAGGTTGTTAATTCTACTCTTCACAAGTCCTCACTGCCAGCCCTAGTTATGGAAACAATTTCCCTAGTATAACATAAGGGTGTATACACTAGTGTAACACTGGTGTTACAGTCAAAAAAGCAGATGGCACCCTATTCCCTATTTAGTGCACTACTTATGAACAAAGCCCCTATAGGGAATAGGGTCCCATTTGCAATCAGTCTAAGATTCAGTCAGGATCAAGCGTGTTAGGATGTGTTACTTTGTATGGAGACTTCTAACTAGAGAGGACCTCTAAAGGGCTGGGAGGAAAGAACTAAACTAGACTCCAAAGGTCCTGTTATCCATCAGCCAGAAGTCAGTGTGTCAGGCCTTTCGCTGGAGATACGTTTCAACAAGTTTAGAAGACTGGGCAATTTCTTCTCTGGTTAATTTATATTACAGTCTTTGTGTACGAGAGGAAGAATGATTTTTAAAATGAGGCTGACGGAACACAGAGCAAACTAGAGAAAACTACACCAAATAAAGCCTTTTACATTGGTGTCTGAAAAAAACTATGAAAACAAGTTTTTTTTGTTCTTTCAACTCAAACATTTTTTCAGAGTTTGTAGTAAAAAGCACTTTTAACATCTAAACAAAGTTACAACTTTGAGATGTCCTTCGAGACTTTGTAAAAATCCAAGACAAAAGAAACCAAGGCAAAAGCACAACATCAACAAAAGTGTTAATAAGGACACCTCTCCTGAATGAGAAAAAGTATACGAAAGACAAAAGAAACCGAAGTGAGCTCACGTCATCATTCGTTTGAATGAGAGCCAGCATGGGATGTCTGGAGGGGGGGTGTAGCTCTCAGCAGGCAGGGCCAGGCAGAGGGACCCTGGGGCAGCGGTAAAGGAGTCTGGAACCTCTACAGAGATCATATTTCCTTACTGCCTCCTGCCCGGCTCTGCGCCACAATGACCTGTAGTAACCCTGTGTGCTGCGGGGTTACTGTAGGCCGTTTCACTGTACAGCAGAATCAGGAAGTCACAACTAACTTCACAGGCTATGACAGATCTGGTTGTTTCTCTTTCCCCCTGATCCTCCTCCTCCTATAGTACATGACTGGAATCTGAATGGTTGAGTTAGAGATTATGTTGTAATATGTATATTTAGTAAGTAACTTCCCTAGGTTCTTTCTCTCCCTTTCTCATTTTAACAAGATGATGCAGGGATGGAAGAGAATGACTATTGTAATGAGATGGTTAAATATGCATGTATGCTCATGATGTGGTGTTGAATTTTGTCTGTGTGCGATATACAACATCCATACCTAGTCTGTTCCTGGAGTATGAGATGTGGTTCCACAAAGAATTTGACTCTAAGCCTGAGTCGGCAGGGAGTCAGATTGTCCATCTGCTGACAGATTCTGTTCCTCAGGTTGAGCCACAGGTTCTCTCCCTTACTGCCCGAGAACTGCAGGCCAAAGTAGTCCACCTCTATGATTCCCAATTTCCTACACACCTTTGGAATAAAAGAGGAAGAAGTCAGTATGGAGAAGAAAAAACAACAACGTAAAAACCAAAGTAAAACCAAAGTTGCCTAACCGCAGTTTGTGTAGGCCGAGAAGCTTCAAGAAAATATGAGACAGTTTAGCATGTTTCTTTATTATCATTTTTGCATATGCCATACATCAATATCAAGGCAGTAAAGCCGGTGGGAGCAGTTAAGTGGGAAATAAATGTAGATCTTTTTCCCGCGGTAATAAACTTCATCACGAGCCTCTCACCAGCAGCAGGAAAGGAACGGAGTTATGTAACGTCAAGTGTAGCCGAAATCCAGAGGGGACGGAGGGTGAGATAACTATACCGATTCAAAGGACATGTCAACGCGCTGTGTATATGAGATAGGAGCTTAGAATGTATTTAGAATTCATTAGAAGACAACGATTAGGCCCTCTGACAAATTCACATGTTTACGGATTGATGACTAGGCCTACATCATTGGCACCATAACGTAGTAACCCATGATCATTGATGTAACGACTTTGGTATTTATAAAATCTAAAAAAGGATTATTGCAATGTGGTAGACCACTATTGGATATTCAAGGTTAATTAAGTCAACAGTAGGCTATTTTCGTGAGAACACCCATTGAAGCTACACAACATTGCTAAGCATGCACAGGGACCAACATGAACTGAAGTAACCTTTGCTTGACAAAGCCATATACTTTCCTCGCGACTAGACTACCAGGAAGCAACTCCCTCAGATGGCACCTTCATACTCATTTCGAAAATCACCAACTCAATCATCACGAGTTGAATTGTACCACAAGTCAAAATTGTGGGCTCTTTCTTTGTTACGGAAAATGTAGCCAACTTGTTTCCAAACAAAGCAACATCGTTGCACGATTGAGGAAGCACATTTGTATCGCTGTGTGTGGCAATGTAGCATACATATCCAGTGACAGACAATGCTGTTTAGGGAGAACTGATCCTGGCGACAGAAAATCTAACAATAAACAGGAACTTTGAACATCAAAATGTGGATTTCTCATCTCGGCAACAAAAAAACACGTTCATGCCGACAAAGTGTTGCGATTTAATCCACAAAAAAATGTGCACTTGCAGGACAATTTTCACTGTGTTTCGACAAATGTATTTATAACCTAAAAATAACCTATAAACA
The DNA here is from genome assembly GCF_018296145.1 of Oncorhynchus tshawytscha. Lineage (NCBI taxonomy): Eukaryota > Metazoa > Chordata > Actinopteri > Salmoniformes > Salmonidae > Oncorhynchus > Oncorhynchus tshawytscha. Next base: position 21,327,036 of record NC_056441.1, read on the forward strand.
ACCCGAAAACAGAAAAATAACAAAAAGGAAGAATTAAAATGAGTATCTACCTTATTCAGACAGTCTTCACCATTCGCCTTCGAATCAACTTCCACTTCCATAACCACCGAATCCGGACGGGTAACATGGCAAAGCATTTTGGCTGTCTAGTATTTTATATTTGGTCTATACCTCTTTTAAAATAATAACACAACCACGGTATTCCTCTTTTGAGACCCTACATCAAACCTTCGTCCACTTTCCAAACCCTCTCACTTCGTATGGCAGCCAAACACTCCCTACCAGCGGTAAACTATATCAATGAATTGCTATGCAAAGCACTGGCTACTCCGAAACAGCCAATTACAATGCGTTTAGCATATGAGGCTTGCACCCGCGATCACCGTCATATCCAAACGGCTAGTGCAATCCGGGATCCTTGGGACATCCCTATGCTAAAACCTAATCCAGGGGTGTCAAACCGTGAGATGGTTCAGTACGGCTGAGTAAAACAAATAAAACTTGTGAATTGTGAATTTTTTTTTTCCGGTGGTGGACGAACTAAAAAACCTTTAAAATAACTACAACGAAATCGAAACGGTATAAAAATGATAATGGAAAAATATTCATACAGTTTCTTGATTGTCCAGCCCGCCAATAATCAGTAGACAGTCAGGGAGAATAGAACATTCAAAACATGATGGATAGAGGATACATTTTTGACTATTTAGAGTCAAGGAAATATAAAATATTTTCAGTGCGGCACTCCAGATCTCCTTGAAGACCGAATGCCGAAGACCGAAGACCGAATCCTAACCCCAAACTTAAGCCCCTACCCTAACCATAGCCATAACCCTTACCTATAACTAACCTTAACCCGTACCTTAACCATTTCAATTTCAATGGGGTAGGGACGTCCCAAGGAGTCCGAATAGCACATACCATATTCAAACGAGACCATCTCGTGGCTACAATGCATGATGAGGACAACAGAGGCGCCCCCTTCTGGGGTTTTCTCCAGAGTGTGCAGCTCGTTGGACCTCTCATAAGTCTATGGGTCTTTCACCTGCTTGATAAGAGTTGACTATACATGGACATAGCTGGTATAGAGTGGCTTGAGTTGTATGTTGAGAGCTGCATATGAATTAATAATGCATTGAAATAGGCTAGTGATCAGAAATAGCAGCAGTAGAGGACTATGTGCACCCCAACCATTTATTTCTGTGCTTACTTTCAAAAGCATCTGAATGTTCAATGCAAAAATCTCCCATCGTTATTGCCCAATACACACCCTTGCCGTGTGCCCAGTGAGCAGTCTATTCCTGTACGTTGGCTAGAGCTAGGTATAGGCCTACAACCTGTCTCTATGTTGTTGACATTCAGTAGCCTACTGTGTAAGTCAGACAAGCATTTGCAAGCATGTACAGAATGAGACCTGGATAAATAATTTGACAGGTAGACTGGTTGAGCACTAAACATGTGGTTGTTTCTGAGGTTTCCCCAGTTATATTCGCTCCCTACCTGTTAGTCAAAGTCACCTTTCCGCAACCACTCTTAATTACATCTTGTGGTCTTCACTAGTAAGATCTAATAAAGAAAGGTGAGCATTATATTATTTGTGTCTGTAAAGCTCCCTTGATGACAGGCACTATAATATGGAAACATATCATACAGTTATTGGATGGTTATAATGAAATGCAGTCGTTCCCACAGAGAAACACAAGCCCTATATTCACATGTTGACATGCATGAAATCAATAGAAAGAAACACAGCAGTGTGTGTGTGTGTGTGTGTGTGTGTGTGTGTGTGTGTGTGTGTGTGTGATTATAGGTCGGAGGTGACTCTGTCAACGACCTCCATCCATACTGACATAAAAATACAATTTGAGTCCGTCGAAGTTGCATGGCAGCTGGATGCAAATGTAGTATTTATTATTTTCTATGATATTTTCCCATCTAAATAACTTTGTAAGTCGAATTTCTACAATTTTCACAGAGAGGGACATTTTGCCACATCATGTCCTCCACCAAGTCTGAATATATATTGCTTTGCAAATAAATGACTGTGTGTGACAATGACTGTATAAATTGGTATTTGATCCTCAGTTCTACTGACATGAAAATAGGATAACAGGAGAAATGTAATATGGATTAAAACATGAAAGCCTAGCTGAGAGCAGGGTTGTACACAATTTGAATTGAAGGCAGTCAATTCAGTAAGAAAACTAAAGTTACAATTCAATACTCGAAAAAAGGGCATTTATTTCCAATGGCTTCTTAATAAAATGAAAAGTAGAAGCTATTTATTTCAAAAGTTTTTAAATGTCTGAATGTTAAATTCAAATCACTTCCTGAATTGACTTCCTTCGGTTTGAATTGAGTCCAACCCTGGCTGAGAGTGAGTGACACAATCCAGCTTGAACTGAATTGTGTTGTCAATGTATAAGTGTGGTGTTCAGCTCAGCCAACCGTCTGACCTCCTGCACCCTGCCAAAGGACATCAGCGAGTTTGGCCTGGGCCGCCCATCGAGTCTGCCGGTCATCAGCGAGCTTGGCCTGGGCCGCCCATCGAGTCTGCCGGTCATCAGCGAGCTTGGCCTGGGCCGCCCATCGAGTCTGCCGGTCATCAGCGAGCTTGGCCTGGGCCGCCCATCGAGTCTGCCGGTCATCAGCGAGCTTGGCCTGGGCCGCCCATCGAGTCTGCCGGTCATCAGCGAGCTTGGCCTGGGCCGCCCATCGAGTCTGCCGGTCAGAAACAATCAGTGTTCACTTCTGCTGCAGCTAGTCTAATGCTGTTTCACCTAAATGGATTGCAAATCACATACATTGAATCTCTTTGTATTCTCTTTTGATTTGGGCTGCTTGTGTCCTAAATGACACCATATTCCGTATTTATTTCACCAATTTTGACCAGGGCCCATGGGGCTCAGGTCAAAAGTAGTGCACTATACAGTACCAGTTAAAAGTTTGGACACCTACTCATTCAAGGGTTTTTCTTTATTTTCACTATTTTAACACTGTAACCAAAACAGTGTTAAACAAATCAAAATATATTTTATATTTGAGATTCTTCAAAGTAGCCAACCTTTGTCTTGATAACAGCTTTGCACACTCTTGGCATTCTGTCAACCAGCTTCATGAGGTAGTCACCTGGAATACATTTCAATTAACAGGTGCGCCTTGTTGAAAGTTAATTTGTGGAATTTCTTTCCTTCTTAATGCGTTTGAGCCAATCAGTTGTGTTATGACAAGATAGGGTTGGTATACAGAAGATAGCCCTATTTGGTAAAAGACCAAGTCCATATTATGGCAAGAACAGCACAAATAAGCAAAGTGAAATGACAGGTCAGTCAATCTGGAAAATTTAAAGAACTTTGAAAGTTTCTTCAACGATAAATTCATTAGATTTACCAACCTCAGAAATTGCAGCCCAAATAAATGATTCACAGAGTTCAAGTAACAGACACATCTCAACATCAACTGTTCAGAGGAGACCGCATGAATCAAGCCTTAATGGTCGAATTGCTGCAAAGAAATTTCTACTAATGGACACCAATAAGAAGAAGAGACTTGTATGGGCCAAGAAACATGAGCAATGGATATTAGACCAGTGGAAATCTGTCCTTTGGTCTTGATGAGTCCAAATTTGAGAGATGCAGAGTAGGTGAACGGATGATCTCTGCATGTGTGGTTCCCACCATGAAGCATGGAGGTGGAGGTGTGATGGTGTGGGGTGCTTTGCTGGTGACACTGTCAGTGATTTATTTTGAATTCAAGGCACACTTAACCAGCATTCTGCAGTGATACGCCATCCCATCTGGTTTGCACATAGTGGGACTATCATTTGTTTTTCAACTTGACACTGACCCAACACACCTCCAGGCTGTGTAAGGGCTATTTGACCAAGAAGGAGAGTGATGGAGTGGTGCATCAGATGACCTGGCCTCCACAATCAAAAATCAAATCCAATTTTATTGGTCACATACACATGGTTAGCAGATTGTAACGCTTGTCGTCTGAGGAAGGAGAGGAGGACCAAGGTGCAGAGTGGTAAGTGTTTATATTATTAAATAAAATATGCAACACTAGACAAAAACAACAAACAGTCCTGAAAGGTGAAACAAAAACACCAAACAGGAAACAACCACCCACAAAACACAATGGAAAACAGGCTACCTAAATATGGTTCTCAACCAGGGACAACGATTGACAGCTGCCTCTGATTGAGAACCATACCAGGCCAAACACAGAAATAGAAAATCATAGACAAACTAACATAGACAACCCACCCAACTCACGCCCTGACCATACTAAAACAAAAGACGAAACAAATGAACTAAGGTCAGAACGTGACAGTACCCCCCCCAAAGGTGCAGCAAAACCTGAACCTATAGGGGAGGGTCTGGGTGGGAGTCTGTCCGCGGTGACGGCTCTGGCGCGGGACGTGGACCCCACTCCACCATAGTCTTTCTCCGCCTCCTTAACCGCCTCTTAAGAGCGGCGACCCTCGCCGCCGACCTCGGACTGGGGACCCTAGCCACGGGTCCCGAATGGACGGGAGATTCCGGCAGAACCATAGTGAAGGACGACTCTGGCAGCACCGGACAGGCGGGAGACTCCGGCAGCACCGGACAGGCGGGAGATTCCGGCAGCTCCGAAGTGAAGGGCGATTCTGGCATCGCCGGCGTGACAGGCAGCTCTGGCAGCTCCTGGCTGACTGACGGCTCTGATAGCTCAGGACAGACTGGAGGCTCTGGCAGCCCAGGACAGACTGGCGGCTCTGGCAGCTCAGGACAGACTGGCGGCTCTGGCAGCACAGGACAGACTGGCGGCTCTGGCAGCTCAGGACAGACTGGCGGCTCTGGCAGCTCAGGACAGACTGGCGGCTCTGGCAGCTCAGGACAGACGGGAGACTCCGGCAGCTCAGGACAGACGGGAGACTCTGGCAGCTCAGGGCAGCCGGGAGACTCTGGCAGCGCTGGGCAGGAGGAATGCTCTGGCAGCGCTGGACAGGCGGGAGCACCTGTAGGGAGAAGACGGAGAGACAGCCTGGTGCGGGGGGCTGACACTGGAGGGCTGGTGCATGGAGGTGGCACCGGGTAGACCGGACCGTGAAGGCGGACTGGAGCTCTTGAGCACCGAGCCTGCCCAACCTTACCTGGTTGAATGGTCCCCGTAGCCAGGCTAGTGCGGCGAGGTGGTATAGCCCGCACTGGGCTGTGCTGGCGAACCGGGGACACCATGCGTAAGGCTGGTGCCATGTACACCGGCCCGAGGAGACGCACTGGAGACCAGATGTGCTGAGCAGGCTTCATGGCACCTGGCTCGATGCCCACTCTAGCCTGGCCGATACGAGGCACTGCAATGTACCGCACCGGGCTATGCACACGCACCGGGGACACCGTGCGCCTCACGGCTTAACACGGTGCCTCTCGCTCTCCGGTAAGCACGGGGAGTTGGCTCAGGTCTCCTACCTGACTTAGCCACACTCCCTGTGTGCCCCACCCCAAAACATTTTGGGGGCTGCCTTTGGGCTTCCTTGATCATCGTGCAAACTCCATTCGCCGAAACAAAGGAACTAAGGTCAGAACATGACACAGATGTTAATGCGAGTGTAGCGAAATGTTTGTGCTTCTAGTTCCGACCGTGCAGTAATATCTTACAAGTAATCTAACAATTTCACAACAACTACCTTATACACACACAAGTGTAAAGGAATGAATAAGAATATGTACATATAAATATATGGATGAGCGATGGCTGTGCGGCACAGGCAAGATGCAGTAGATGGTATAGAGTACAGTATATACATATGAGATGAGTAATGTAGCGCATGTAAACATTATATAAAGTGGCATTGCTTAAAGTGACTAGTGATACATTTTTTTAAATTAAATTTTTAATTATTAAAGTGGCTAGAGATTTGAGTCAGTATGTTGGCAGCAGCCACTCAATGTTATTGATGGCTGTTTAACAGTCTGATGGCCTTGAGATAGAAGCTTTTTTTCAGTCTCTCGGTCCCAGCTTTGATGCTCCTGTGCTGACCTCGCCTTGTGAATGATAGCGGGGTGAACAGGCAGTGGCTCGGGTGGTTGTTGTCTTTGATGATCTTTTTGGCCTTCCTGTGACATCGGGTGGTGTAGGTGTCCTGGAGGGCAGGTAGTTTTCCCCCGGTGATGCGTTGTGCAGATCTCACTACCCTCTGGAGAGCCTTACGGATGTAGGCGGAGCAGTTGCCGTACCAGGCGGTGATGCACCCCGATAGGATGCTCTCGATTGTGCATCTGTAGAAGTTTGTGAGTGTTCTCGGTGACAAGTTGTTGTTGCTCCTTCTTTACCACACTGTCTGTGTGGGTGGACCATTTCAGTTTGTCCGTAATATGTACGCCGAGGAACTTAAAACTTTCCACCTTCTCCACTACTGTCCCATCGATGTGGATAGGGGAGTGCTCCCTCTGCTGTTTCCTGAAGTCCACAATCAGATTATTTGTTTTGTTGACGTTGAGTGTGAGGTTATTTTCCTGACACCACACTCTGAGGGCCCTCACCTCCTCCCTGTAGGCCGTCTCGTTGTTGTTGGTAATCGAGCCTACCGCTGTAGTGTCGTCTGCAATCTTGATGATTGAGTTGGAGGCGTGCATGGCTACGCAGTCATGGGTGAACAGGGAGTACAGGAGAGGGCTGAGAACGCACCCTTGTGGGGCCCCAGTGTTGAGGATCAGCGGGGTGGAGATGTTGTTTCCTACCCTCACCACCTGGGGGCGGCCCGTCAGGAAGTCCATGACCCAGTTGCACAGGGAGGGGTCGAGACCCACGGTCTCGAGCTTAGTGATGAGTTTGGAGGGTACTATAGTGTTAAATGCTGAGCTGTAATCGATGAACAGCATTCTTACATAGGTATCCCTCTTGTCCAGATGGGTTAGGACAGTGTGCAGTGTGATTGCATCATCTGTGTACCTATTGGGGTGGTAAGCAAATTGGAGTGGGTCTAGGGTGTCAGGTAGGGTGGAGGTGATATGATCCTTGACTGGTCTCTCAAAGCACTTCATGATGACGGAAGTACTAGTCGTTTAGCTCAGTTACCTTAGCTTTCTTGGGAACAGGAACAATGGTGGCCCAATTGAAGAATGTGGGAACAGCAGACTGGGATAGGGATTGATTGAATATGTCTGTAAACACAGCAGGCAACTGGTCTGCGCATGCTCTGAGGACGCGGGTAGGGATGCCGTCTGGGCCGGCAGCCCTGCGAGGGTTAACACGTTTAAATGTTTTACTCACGTTGGCCACGGTGAAGGAGAGCCTGCAGGTTTTGGTAGCGGGCTGTGTCAGTGGCACCATATTGTCCTCAAAGCGAGCAAAGAAGATGTTTAATTTGTCTGGGAGCAAGACGTTTGTGTCCACGACGGGGCAGGTTTTCTTTTTGTAATCCGTGATTGACTGTAGACCCTGCCACATACATCTTGTGTCTGAGCCAGTGAATTGCGACTCTACTTTGTCTCTATACTGTCGCTTAGCTTGTTTGATTGCCTTGTGGAGGGAATAGCTACACTGTTTTTATTCAGTCATGTTTCTGGTTGCCTTGCCATGATTAAAAGCAGTGGTTCGTGCTTTCAGTTTTGCAATCACCCGACCTCAACCCAATTGAGATGGTTTGGGATGAGTTGGAGCGCAGAGTGATCAAGGCAAAGGGTGGCTACTTTGATGAATCAAATATAAAATATATTTTGATTTGTTTAACACTTATTTGTTTACTACATGATTCCATATGTGTTATTTAATTGTTTTGATGTCTTCACTATTATTCTACAATGTAGAAAATTGTAAAAATAAAGAAAAACCTTTGAATGAGTAGGTGTGTCCAAACTTTTGACTGGTCCTGTATATGGAATAGGGTGCCATTTGGGAGGCAGTTTTCAGCTCATTCAGATGAGTGGCTATCCAACACTGCCAGATGATAGAAGAGAGCGGATTTGGGAAGTGAACTGCAGATCACAGTCTCCCAGGGACCAGTTCCAGTCAACAGACAGACCCTCACACTGACACCACCAGGGAAAGCACGCACACACACACACGCACGCACAACACAACACACACACACACCAGAAGCCTCAACACAGTTTATTCTCCTGTTCTCCCTCAGGGACATGACAAAGATGTTTGCCAGTGAAATATATTGCCATGTCATCGTCAGCAGCGTCACCGCAGATTTACTACAACGTTTACCGTGACTACATTCCTTTCAATTATGTGTTCAGATTATCCCAAGGCATCCAAGTCACTGGAGTTGTCTTGACATGACATACACTACTCACATTGTTTATAATAATAGATACATCATTTGCTTTTGCTGCTTTAACTCTCAGGAAGAGCTCTTTGTGCACCTGGCTGCAACATCAGTATAAAACAAGGTAGGCGCTTATTGTGATGAGTTATTTATTCCAGTGATGCAGAAGCCACAGTCCTAGAGCAGTACATAAAATATAAACTAGCTAGTGCTAACCTCCACCCATAGAGACAGCCTCTCAATACATCAAATATAAACTAGCTAGTGCTAACCTCCACCCACAGAGACAGCCTCTCAATACATCACATATAAACTAGCTAGTGCTAACCTGCACACATAGAGACAGCCTCTCAATACATCAAATATAAACTAGCTAGTGCTAACCTCCACCCACAGAGACAGCCTCTCATTACATCAAATATAAACTAGCTAGTGCTAACCTCCACACATAGAGACAGCCTCTCAATACATCACATATAAACTAGCTAGTGCTAACCTCCACACATAGACAGCCTCTCAATACATCACATATAAACTAGCTAGTGCTAACCTCCACACATAGAGACAGCCTCTCAATACATCACATATAAACTAGCTAGTGCTAACCTCCACCCACAGAGACAGCCTCTCAATACATCACATATAAACTAGCTAGTGCTAACCTCCACCCACAGAGACAGCCTCTCAATACATCACATATAAACTAGCTAGTGCTAACCTCCACCCACAGAGACAGCCTCTCAATACATCACATATAAACTAGCTAGTGCTAACCTCCACACATAGAGACAGCCTCTCAATACATCACATATAAACTAGCTAGTGCTAACCTCCACACATAGAGACAGCCTCTCAATACATCACATATAAACTAGCTAGTGCTAACCTCCACCCACAGAGACAGCCTCTCATTACATCAAATATAAACTAGCTAGTGCTAACCTCCACACATAGAGACAGCCTCTCAATACATCACATATAAACTAGCTAGTGCTAACCTCCACACATAGAGACAGCCTCTCAATACATCACATATAAACTAGCTAGTGCTAACCTCCACCCACAGAGACAGCCTCTCAATACATCACATATAAACTAGCTAGTGCTAACCTCCACCCACAGAGACAGCCTCTCAATACATCACATATAAACTAGCTAGTGCTAACCTCCACCCACAGAGACAGCCTCTCATTACATCAAATATAAACTAGCTAGTGCTAACCTCCACACATAGAGACAGCCTCTCAATACATCACATATAAACTAGCTAGTGCTAACCTCCACACATAGAGACAGCCTCTCAATACATCACATATAAACTAGCTAGTGCTAACCTCCACACATAGAGACAGCCTCTCAATACATCACATATAAACTAGCTAGTGCTAACCTCCACACATAGAGACAGCCTCTCAATACATCACATATAAACTAGCTAGTGCTAACCTCCACACATAGAGACAGCCTCTCAATACATCACATATAAACTAGCTAGTGCTAACCTCCACCCACAGAGACAGCCTCTCAATACATCAAATATAAACTAGCTAGTGCTAACCTCCACCCACAGAGACAGCCTCTCAATGCATCACATATAAACTAGCTAGTGCTAACCTCCACCCACAGAGACAGCCTCTCAATACATCACATATAAACTAGCTAGTGCTAATCTCCACCCACAGAGACAGCCTCTCAATACATCAAATATAAACTAGCTAGTGCTAACCTCCACCCACAGAGACAGCCTCTCAATGCATCACATATAAACTAGCTAGTGCTAACCTCCACCCACAGAGACAGCCTCTCAATACATCACATATAAACTAGCTAGTGCTAATCTCCACCCACAGAGACAGCCTCTCAATACATCAAATATAAACTAGCTAGTGCTAATCTCCACACATAGAGACAGCCTCTCAATACATCACATATAAACTAGCTAGTGCTAATCTCCACCCACAGAGACAGCCTCTCAATACATCACATATAAACTAGCTAGTGCTAACCTCCACACATAGAGACAGCCTCTCAATGCATCACATATAAACTAGCTAGTGCTAACCTCCACACATAGAGACAGCCTCTCAATGCATCACATATAAACTAGCTAGTGCTAACCTCCACACATAGAGACAGCCTCTCAATGCATCACATATAAACTAGCTAGTGCTAACCTCCACCCACAGAGACAGCCTCTCAATACATCACATATAAACTAGCTAGTGCTAATCTCCACCCACAGAGACAGCCTCTCATTACATCAAATATAAACTAGCTAGTGCTAACCTCCACCCACAGAGACAGCCTCTCAATACATCACATATAAACTAGCTAGTGCTAACCTCCACACATAGAGACAGCCTCTCAATGCATCACATATAAACTAGCTAGTGCTAACCTCCACACATAGAGACAGCCTCTCAATACATCACATATAAACTAGCTAGTGCTAACCTCCACCCACAGAGACAGCCTCTCAATGCATCACATATAAACTAGCTAGTGCTAACCTCCACCCACAGAGACAGCCTCTCAATACATCACATATAAACTAGCTAGTGCTAATCTCCACCCACAGAGACAGCCTCTCAATACATCAAATATAAACTAGCTAGTGCTAACCTCCACCCACAGAGACAGCCTCTCAATGCATCACATATAAACTAGCTAGTGCTAACCTCCACCCACAGAGACAGCCTCTCAATACATCACATATAAACTAGCTAGTGCTAATCTCCACCCACAGAGACAGCCTCTCAATACATCAAATATAAACTAGCTAGTGCTAATCTCCACACATAGAGACAGCCTCTCAATACATCACATATAAACTAGCTAGTGCTAATCTCCACCCACAGAGACAGCCTCTCAATACATCACATATAAACTAGCTAGTGCTAACCTCCACACATAGAGACAGCCTCTCAATGCATCACATATAAACTAGCTAGTGCTAACCTCCACACATAGAGACAGCCTCTCAATGCATCACATATAAACTAGCTAGTGCTAACCTCCACACATAGAGACAGCCTCTCAATACATCACATATAAACTAGCTAGTGCTAACCTCCACCCACAGAGACAGCCTCTCAATACATCACATATAAACTAGCTAGTGCTAACCTCCACCCACAGAGACAGCCTCTCAATGCATCACATATAAACTAGCTAGTGCTAACTTCCACCCACAGAGACAGCCTCTCAATGCATCACATATAAACTAGCTAGTGCTAACCTGCACCCACAGAGACAGCCTCTCTTTGCATCTATGTGGAGTGTCATTAAAGCAGAGCGATGGGAAAGCCGTAACTTGTGATAATGTCTTCCAATGTATTTATATGATCTCTTCCAAGTTGAATTATTCAGAATGTCCAATGTATTTGGTGCAGGGCTGTAGGAGGAATGGTTTTATTCTGCCATCAGCTCTGATGTAGTCCACTGCAAGCAGGGGGGACAGTAAATGATTCCAGCGATGCTACTGTAACTGTAAAAGGTGTGTGTGTGTGTGTGTGTGTGTGTGTGTGTGTGTGTGTGTGTGTGTGTGTGTGTGTGTGTGTGTGTGTGTGTGTGGATTGCAGCATACACACAAAGTGTAATCAGAATCCAATCAGTCAGAGATTGATATCCAGGGACCTCATCATGAAACAACATGAGACCTGTCTAGGTAGTACACATCTCTGATACACAGAGAAGCAACATGAGACCTGTCTGGCTATTACACACCTCTGATACACAGAGAAGCAACATGAGACCTGTCTGTGTAGCAATTACCTCTGATACACAGAGAAGCAACATGAGACCTGTCTGGCTATTACACACCTCTGATACACAGAGAAGCAACATGAGACCTGTCTGGGTAGTAATTACCTCTGATACACAGAGAAGCAACATGAGACCTGTCTGGCTATTACACACCTCTGATACATAGAGAAGCAACATGAGACCTGTCTGTGTAGTAATTACCTCTGATACACAGAGAAGCAACATGAGACCTGGCTGTGTAGTAATTACCTCTGATACACAGAGAAGCAACATGAGACCTGTCTGGCTATTACACACCTCTGATACATAGAGAAGCAACATGAGACCTGTCTGTGTAGTAATTACCTCTGATACACAGAGAAGCAACATGAGACCTGTCTGGCTATTACACACCTCTGATACATAGAGAAGCAACATGAGACCTGTCTGGGTAGTAATTACCTCTGATACACAGAGAAGCAACATGAGACCTGTCTGGCTATTACACACCTCTGATACACAGAGAAGCAACATGAGACCTGTCTGGGTAGTAATTACCTCTGATACACAGAGAAGCAACATGAGACCTGTCTGGCTATTACACACCTCTGATACATAGAGAAGCAACATGAGACCTGTCTGTGTAGTAATTACCTCTGATACACAGAGAAGCAACATGAGACCTGTCTGGCTATTACACACCTCTGATACACAGAGAAGCAACATGAGACCTGTCTGTGTAGTAATTACCTCTGATACACAGAGAAGCAACATGAGACCTGTCTGGGTAGTAATTACCTCTGATACACAGAGAAGCAACATGAGACCTGTCTGGGTAGTAATTACCTCTGATACACAGAGAAGCAACATGAGACCTGGCTGTGTAGTAATTACCTCTGATACACAGAGAAGCAACATGAGACCTGTCTGTGTAGTAATTACCTCTGATACACAGAGAAGCAACATGAGACCTGTCTGGCTATTACACACCTCTGATACACAGAGAAGCAACATGAGACCTGTCTGGGTAGTAATTACCTCTGATACACAGAGAAGCAACATGAGACCTGTCTGGCTATTACACACCTCTGATACACAGAGAAGCAACATGAGACCTGTCTGTGTAGTAATTACCTCTGATACACAGAGAAGCAACATGAGACCTGTCTGGCTATTACACAACTCTGATACAACTCTGCGTGGCCATGCACGCCTCCAACTCAATCATCAAGTTTGCGGACGACACAACAGTGGTAGGCTTGATTACCAACAACGACGAGACGGCCTACAGGGAGGAGGTGAGGGCCCTCGGAGTGTGGTGTCAGGAAAATAACCTCACACTCAACGTCAACAAAACTAAGGAGATGATTGTGGACTTCAGGAAACAGCAGAGGGAACACCCCCATCCACATCGATGGAACAGTAGTGGAGAGGGTAGCAAGTTTTAAGTTCCTCGGCATACACATCACAGACAAACTGAATTGGTCCACTCACACAGACAGCATCGTGAGGAAGGCGCAGCAGCGCCTCTTCAACCTCAGGAGGCTGAAGAAATTCGGCTTGTCACCAAAAGCACTCACAAACTTCTACAGATGCACAATCGAGAGCATCCTGGCGGGCTGTATCACCGCCTGGTATGGCAACTGCACCGCCCTCAACCGTAAGGCTCTCCAGAGGGTAGTGAGGTCTGCACAACGCATCACCGGGGCAAACTACCTGCCCTCCAGGACACCTACACCACCCGATGCTACAGGAAGGCCATAAAGATCATCAAGGACATCAACCACCCGAGCCACTGCCTGTTCACCCCGCTGTCATCCAGAAGGCGAGGTCAGTACAGGTGCATCAAAGCTGGGACCGAGAGACTGAAAAACAGCTTCTATCTCAAGGCCATCAGACTGTTAAACAGCCACCACTAACATTGAGTGGCTACTGCCAACACACTGTCAATGACACTGACTCTACTCCAGCCACTTTAATCATGGGAATTGATGGGAAATGATGTAAATATATCACTAGCCACTTTAAACAATGCTACCTTATATAATGTTACTTACCCTACATTGTTCATCTCATATGCATACGTTGATACTGTACTCTATCATCGACTGCATCCTTATGTAATACATGTATCACTAGCCACTTTAACTATGCCACTTGGTTTACATACTTATCTCATATGTATATACTGTACTCGATATCATCTACTGTATCTTGCCTATGCTGCTCTGTACCATCACTCATTCATATATCCTTATGTACATATTCTTTATCCCCTTACACTGTGTAAAAGACAGTAGTTTTTTTGGAATTGTTAGTTAGATCACTTGTTCGTTATTACTGCATTGTCGGAACTAGAAGCACAAGCATTTCGCTACACTCGCATTAACATCTGCTAACCATGTGTATGTGACAAATAAAATTTGATTTGATTTGATTTGATACACAGAGAAGCAACATGAGACCTGTCTGTGTAGTAATTACCTCTGATACACAGAGAAACAACATGAGACCTGTCTGGCTATTACACACCTCTGATACTCAGAGAAGCAACATGAGACCTGTCTGGGTAGTAATTACCTCTGATACACAGAGAAGCAACATGAGACCTGTCTGGGTAGTAATTACCTCTGATACACAGAGAAGCAACATGAGACCTGTCTGGGTAGTAATTACCTCTGATACACAGAGAAGCAACATGAGACCTGTCTGGGTAGTAATTACCTCTGATACACAGAGAAGCAACATGAGACCTGTCTGTGTAGTAATTACCTCTGATACACAGAGAAGCAACATGAGACCTGTCTGGGTAGTAATTACCTCTGATACACAGAGAAGCAACATGAGACCTGTCTGGGTAGTAATTACTCTGATACACAGAGCAGCAACATCTGATCCATACAATCATAAATCAGGTATATAAAACCTGTATTTGCTTTCAATACAGCTGCTGTTTCACATATCAGATTGCTCTCTATGAACAACCGTACAGACACTGACCCATACAGCATTGTACTGTGCTGTTGTGATGTGTCATATTTATAGGGAAATGGAAATGATTAACATTATAATCAATAATACCCATTAGGATTCATATTGAATCATATGTTAGAAAATGGTGCCTGTTGGACGATAGTCAAAAGCCTTATTTCACTTGTAAAGACATGCTTATTCATATGGTTTGTTTTTTTATGGGGAGGAGTGACTTTTTGTTCCCCTTAAACTAGCTTAACCATGACATAAACATAAACCATTAAACCAAAGAATCATTACTCTTTATTAGTATAGGTTTTGTCCTGTATGATGACATCGTCCAATGTGACATCACAGTCCTTCAAGGCACTCACTGATGGGAATAGAACATTAAAGCATTATCAGGGTTCTTCTATCTGTGAAATCCTCCACATTTCCATTTGAGATGTGTCACTGTCACTGATGCAGTGATTATGTCATAAAGGACCAGGGCAGGCAATGCTCACAGGGTGTTGTGTATCTGTGGTAAGATTCATTCCACATTTGTTTCATCGCAGCTCTGTACAGTAGCAGGCAGCTTCATCAGGGAGCTCTTTCTTCTTGTGGTGACTATGATGAAGAAAGGCCGGAGGTTCAGCTGTGTCTGCTTCCGGGGAAAAGCAGAAAACCCATCCCAGACACGGAATATGAAAGATGGACTGTTGACAAAGGACACAAATAGACTTGTGACAGCCAAAGAGATGGTTAAGTCAGATCTAGAGACGGAATGTAAACTGTCTAAAGAGAAGGACAAAGAAGACAAGAGAACATGTGACAGCCAATTGTCTGTGCTGAAAATACAGGATGTGTGGTCGTCGCTTACTGGTTGTCTCACCTCGCTGCGCTGTCTCACCCTCAGCAGACACAAGCCACAAAGGGACATCTCCCTATCAGAGGTCACACAGTGCCCGGACAGCTCAGACTCAACCAATGGGAGCCCTTGGAACACAGACTCCTCTAATGACGGACAGCCAGATAAACCAATAGGATTGGTGGATGTCCCTTTATCCCCACAGGCTGAGGAGAGGCGGGAGGAGGATGAGGAGGTGGTGCAGGCCCCTCCATGTTTCCCGTGCCTGGGGTCCAGCTATACTGGTCTCTCCAGCTATCTTAGTGGTGAAGCGTCCCAGTTGTTTCTGGCCCAATGGGGGAGAGACATGATGCTGCGTATGGAGCTGGTGGACATGGGAGGGGAGAGCGGGGATGCGACTCACGCGAGGTACAGGGCAGAGTGGAGCATGTTTGAGGGGGACACACAGGTGGCCCAGGGGGTGTGGCTCCCAGGGTTGCCAAATGGATTTGGGTGCCTCACTGATGGATTATCAGCACCCAACAAGGTTAGAGTTTTATGATGTTTAATACTAATACTATCATACCTGGGTTCAAATCATATTTGAAGAGTTTCATTGCATAACGCTATATACCCATTTCCAGAAATATTGGTAAATTGACTTTGATTGTTTAAAGAACTTATGAAAGAGATTGATGTGTATTTTCCACATCTAATCATGGCATGAGGTTATTTAAATTACAGACATGTATTTTCCACATCTAATCATGGCATGAGGTTATTTAAATTACAGACATGTATTTTCCACATCTAAATATGGCATGAGGTTATTTAAATTACAGACATGTATTTGTTTGAAATCTATCTCTTGATGATTTCATTTCAGAGAGACAAAGAATCATGTTTTGTTGCAAAGCGCTATATATCCGCATCACTCTCTGAGAAAAAAGTAGCACTGCTTGGTTTTACACAGTCAAATGTAACAAATCACTACATTTTTTATAAAGAACTGTACAAATTATACATTTTGTGTCGTCAATACTTTAAAATGTAGATAACATAAATTAATCAAAACAGTAATATGAGATCTGTATGTCAAATATTTACATTGGACATTTTAGGGTGTGTTAGTAAATTCACTCTGGCTATCTACTTCTTTTTCAGAACACTCTCATCTGAGCGTTCCAGAGCGCAGAATAACTGATGAATTTACAAACACACAACACCTGTTGAGTATGACCGGTGTCAGTAAATGTTGGCAAAAAAAGTAATTAAATTGTTGCCAGGAGCACAGTTACAGTCACCAACTCTCTGGATAACATGAAAACACCCTAACCAGCTCTGCTAGAGGGAGTAAAATGGTCACAGTGGGGTGTTCTCTCATTGTGTTTGGAAATAGCTAGTAAACTAGCTAACTTTAGCCAGTTAGCTTGGGTGCTTGACTGCCGTTGTGAGGTCAGAACACTTGGATCAACCCTACTCCTCAGCCAGAGCGTCAAGTGACAGTGTGTGCTCTGAAAGCGAAATGCTCAGAAATTATGAACAGACAATCTGACAACGCTCTGAATTTACGAATGCCCAGCGCTCACCCTGAGCAAGCTCTGGCACTACAGATTAAATTTACGAACACACCCATAGTCATTTAGTAGATACAGTTAGTGGATTCATCTTAATGTAGCTAAAAGAGACAACCACATATCATGTTCAAATATACAGGATTCGAACATCATTTTGCAACAAAATCCATTTGAATACACATCTAAAATGTATAGATAAAAAATATGAGAACAGTAATATTTTACAGCCACATGAAGGTACCCAATAATTTCTGATTAAAAAACACGAATGTGAAAAACTGGTGGCTATAGTGTTTTTAAACTTTTTGCTTTTAAATACTTTTTATTTTGTAATTTTATTACCCCTTTTTCTACCCAATTTTCATAATATCCAATTGGTAGTTACAGTCTTGTCTCATCACTGCAACTCCTGCACAGACTCGGGAGAGGTGAAGGTCTAGAGCCGTGCGTCCTCCGAAACACAACCCAACCAAGCCGCCCTGCTTCTTGACACAATGCCCACTTAGCCCAGAAGACAGCCGCACCAATGTGTCGGAGGAAACACTGTACACCTGGCGACCGTGTCAGCATGCACTGCACCCGGCCCGCCACAGGAGTCGCTAGTGCACAATGGGACAAGGACATCCTTGCTGGCCAAACCCTCCCCTAACGCGGTCGACGCTGGGCCAATTGTGCGCCGCCCCATGGGTATCCCGGGCACGAACCCAGTGGCACAGCTAGCACTGTGAACCCAGTGGCACAGCTAGCACTGTGAACCTAGTGGCACAGCTAGCACTGTGATGCAGTGCCTTAGACCACTGCGCCACTCGGGAGGCTTAAATACTTTTTTTAGCTGCGCTTGATTGAGTTTGCCTGAGCTTAACCATCCTTATTAATGGGCTCTCTTTGTTTCATACAGCCATGCTGGGACATTTAGCCCATTGAAAACTGTGTCTACAGATCAAATGGTTTTCTGTGAAAGGGATGATGCTGAGAATGTGTTGTTTTCTCTTTTCCAGCTCCATCTCAGTAGCCCTGACTGAGCCATGACTAGATCAGAGAGAGAGGAGAAACTCACGACTCTAATGCTTGTAATAAAAAGGTGTTTTTGCATCTTTTTGAATGTGGAGTTGTTGATTATGAGAAAACATGATTATTTTTGTGTTGCAGTCAGGTAAAGCATAGCAGCCATGTATACGAGATAGAATTTCTAATATCCCTACTCCCATCACCAAATCTCCATGGCAGATTTGTCATTGAAGACAGATTCAGCTGTAGTTTTAAACAGCAACAATCAAACATTTTGAAACACTGGGTGGGGTTCGACTTATGAGACTCCAAACATTATTCATGAAACATTTTCCTTACAATAACAACCTGATGAATATTACTTGATATTTTGTTAGGAGGCTGCAGGTACATATATTAATGCGTTGCGTTTGCATATCAATTCCTTTTGCCAGGTGTCTCACTGACTCAGAAGGTCAGGTGCAAATGATTAACTCATCCTCCTTAATCTCTATAATTTTCCTTACCACTCTGTCATCCTCTGTCTGAGCACACACGTGCACGCGCACACACACAAACACTGCTACTGATCGACAGGCTAGCTCATCACTCATCGGTCAGTGCAGCCCGAGTCTCTGGCCTCTATTGTCTCTGTTGGCAAAAGCAATTTGTGAAGGTTGGCCCTGGAGACAGGTCTGATTGTTCATTAAAATCTGGAATCCAGAAGAGAGGAAGTGTTTTATTACCAGATCAAGCATGGGGAGATGCATCCAGCTGCTACAGCAGGCGATTGTATCTCTACTTCACAGGAACTGGCATATAGACCCAGTTGGTATTAGGTAGAATCTCGTGACCCTGGCCTCCTGTGGGGACAACAACCTGTGGTTACCTAGGTTACTCCATTGGCCCACAGCAAAAACTTAATCCTTTTTCAAAATGCAATTTTCTTGTTGTCTGCTTGTTTTAGTCAATTACAAAACTACATTTAAGAAAAGTACAACACGACTAAAGATACATTTTCAACATTGCCTGCTCCCTAGCATTCTCACTACTTACAAAAAGCTAATATTGTAGGGCTTCTCTCATGCCCCTTTTCATGAGGATGCTAGCAGCCACTTGAGTGAGTGAGTGCTAGCTACAAGAAGTGAGTGGAGTTACAAACAGACTGAACTAAACAAGTTAAATTTCTTACGTGTGTCATGACGTGGCCCTTTCTGGGTGTAGATCGTTGCTTCCCCCTCTCTTTCACTCTCTCCTACTCCCAGGTTCTGTTATCTCAAGCCATACATTCCTGGTGGAGTCTCTCTCCCCTTGGTCATGCAGAGAGAGAGACCACAGAGTGAACAAAGGATTTCACTTGACCAAACTCCTAAATCCCCAAAATGTGAGAATGAAACTATATGTCCACTTGTGAGAATGGAGTTTGCATCTAATTCTTGTATAAAATGAATGAGTAAAGATGAAACTATTTGTGAAATGATGTAATGTGATGTTAACCTTTAGAATGAGAGAATTGTATTCACTGTAAAGTTTAACTAAGTCATTGGCCACGCCCCCGTGAGCACAGACATGATCAGGCATCATGGAACCGCCCTTTTTTATTGTTACGAATGAAACCCCCTCCCAAGGAAATCCTCTTCAGACTAAGCAAACCCCCAGTGTGAGCTGTGGTTGCAATGGTTGAGTACCAAGACGAGAAAACCATACCACGTGGCTTATTGGCTACACTGCTAGAAATGGTGAAACTCTGAGACTATCAATTCCTACAGAATAAGAGCAAATCTTAGATACTAATTACTAGTCTGCAGCTAGAAATGATGTAAATCTGATCGTCGTATTGAGGAGACCAAGGCGCAGCGTGATATGAATACATCTTCTATTTATTAATGAAGTCAAACACTAAACAAACTATACAAAAAAACACAACAACCGTGTCCGCTATAGCAACTGAGTGCTAACATGCAACATCACATAGACAATAACCCACAAAATACCCAAAGAAGATGGCTGCCTAAATATGGTCGGCAATCAGAGACAACGATAAACAGCTGCCTCTAATTGAGAACCAATCTAGGCAACCATATACATACATAAACACCTAGATGGTAAACAACCCCATAAACCTACAAAAAACCCTAGACAGTACAAAAACACATACATCACCCATATCACACCCTGACCTAACCAAAATATATAAAGAAAACAAAGAATATTCAGGTCAGGGCGTGACAAAATCTGGGATGCGAATACTGACAACCGCCGAAACATCTACTTTAAGAACAATGGACGCCTGACGTATCCATTACAACAGATACTATCAGGAGCCGCCAATAGAGCTACCACCATGAGTAACCAGAGACTCTCTGATGTACTGACTCTCCAGCAGACTGACCAACGATTCCAACAGAGAAGACAACAACAACACATGGGTGTAAATATATTGATTGTAATTATTCCCGAATGAGCAAAGAATTCCTGAATGCAAAGAATTAGCATTTCAATTAATATAATATCCACTGTGTGAAATGATCCATTTTGTCTTTCCCGCTCCTTTATCGGTCCACGCCCCCTTTTCTTTGTCCACCAAGCCGTCATATCAGTTTAGCCCACTAGGGGATCTTCCCTATCATTGTTACAAACCAATATCTACTGTTTGTTTGGTATGCATTTCTGTGATTATTTAGTTAGTAAATAAATGATTAAGCCAAATGGTGTATGGATGATTCGTAATTTAGGCTGGGTTCATGCAAATAACCAAGAATTCTACGACGTTTGAAATGAGACGTAAGGTAAAGAATATTTCATTAATAGAAGACTAATTGATAAGATAGTAAAATATCTGAAGAGTTATATTCGGAAAAGTATAGCTTTGTAATCTGAAGATTTTCCGTTGTGCCCCGACTTCCTAGTTAATTACATTTACATGATTAGTTTAATCACGTACTAATAATTACAGAGAATTGATTTGATGAAATAACAGTCTTCACCTTTAATGATACTAAAGACACAACGCCTGTGATGAAATATTTTCCACACACATAGCTACATGTAGCTCTAGGTCGGGTTTTTACACCTGGCTACGTGTTCATTGATCAACACAGCAGCTTTTCAGCAGCTTTTGTTATTTCTGTATAACAAATAAAATCAACGAGGAAGTTGCCTCTTTTATTATGTGGATCAATAAGAAAGAATGTTGGTTTTCCCCAATTTGTGGGCGTGGTCAAGGATAATTCCTTATTATTACACTAATAACAACTGGGAGTATAAAAAATCTGGCAAATGATGACAGGAAGGCAGTTTATCAACTTCCATTCAACCTTCCAGGAAACTGTGAAATGTTGTAAAAACACAGGCTCTACAGGATGCTATGAGAAGAGAGTGTACCGTAAAGTAATTAAGCATCAATTACAGACTTATAGACTTCTCACATGATACACCAAAGGGCCTACTATAAGGCATGGCAGCACTAAGCTGGTAAGAACACAGATATACATCTGCTGAATTTAAAATAATATACAGTACATATAGCCTAATCCTACTCCATCAAATAGCATAGCGTTCCATCACAACTACAAAGGAGGTAAAGAAGTGTATGGAGTGCCAGATCACCTACTCCTCAGACAGAAAACATTTCAATCTTTGACTGAAGCCACTGAAGACATTTGATTTGGCAACAGGGGTCTCCCTAATCAGTGTTTGTCTGTATGTGTGTGTGTGTGTGTGTGTGTGTGTGTGTGTGTGTGTGTGTGTGTGTGTGTGTGTGTGTGTGTGTGTGTGTGTGTGTGTGTGTGTGTGTGTGTGTGTGTGCGTGTGTGTGTGTGTGTGTGTGTGTGCATGCGTGATACTTGCTGTTCCGCTCTGCACAATGGGAACATCAATCCGATCCCCACGTGCATGCTGCCTAGTGCCTACCCATGTAGACAGACACTGAGCAGCATAATATGCAGAACACAGGAGGCTGCCAGCCTGGTCCCAGATCTTTGCTGTCTTATTGTTAACTATAGGAGTTGGCAAGACAGCAATAACAGATATGACCAGGCAAGGAAGTTGCTGCTCCCTCTGAAACAGTGTCACGAGTACATCTGTAAATAGCCCACCCAATGTACCTACCTCATCCCCATACTGTTTTTATTTTATTTACTTTTCTGCTCTTTTGCACACCAGTATCTCTTCTTGCACATCAAAAAAATAAATCAAAAAAATAAAACAACACAGGTAAAGCCAAAATGTCCTTCTTTCTATCTTGAAATGTGTCTGTGATCGCCTGATTAAAAGACAGAGTACTGTATCTGCATTACTTATATGGCATGGTTAGCTCAGTGAGTGAGAGGAGGCGTTAGATGCCTGGCAGGTACTGCAGAATAATGCCAACTCACCTGGCTCCTACTGAGCTAGTTGGAGAGAGAGGGAAGGAGAGAGAAATGGAATGATAGAGGAAGAGAGGGGGGTGGATGTAGAGAAGACGAGAGAGAGAAGAAGGAGAGAAGAGAGTGCAGATATAATTGACAAGGAGAGAGTGAAATACAGCGAAGCAGTAAATCAACCACATGGGGGGCTGAACTATTTCATCAAGACTAGACCTTGATATTTACCCTGAAGGCACAAACCTGGGAAGTTAATTGCTAATTATCATCTCATCAGGCAGAGGATGCAGCAACAGAATTAGACAGGGGTTTACACTACTAGCCTGGATTCCAAACTGATAAGCTTTGAATGTTGAAACAACCAAATGGTGAAACAAACCATGTCAGTTTGTAATCCAGGCTGTAATGCTACTGCTATTGGTCAGCGGTTCAGTCCAATGATCCAATTAGAAATGAATCTGGTGACACTTTCTACGAGGCACATATTTTAGAAAGCATAGACATATGTTTTATTAGTGCATTCATAATGCCTTATGATACATGTATAGGGCATTATAACAGTTGCTATAAGCTGTCATAGAAACTGAAGTGTGAGTATGTGCATATTTAAAAGGTAATGTGATCTAGTTGTTACTTTAACTGTAGTTTCCCAGTGTAAGCGTTTCTCATGGGATACCACAATATTTGTTCCTGCAGGCATGAGAACGTTCTAGGCTTGTGCCGTGCGTGCAAACCCCTCTGAGATGTGTTTATCAGGAACAACAGAAGACTAAGTCAGAGATTCACACAAACCCCAATGCAATGACTGTCTGGAATTCTGTATTGGAAGATTTCCCTTGTGAGTAGTTCCAAACATTTCTTAAACCCAAGCAAAACGTTGGGTTTCACTCACTCACTCACTCACTCACTCACTCACTCACTCACTCACTCACTCACTCACTCACTCACTCACTCACTCACTCACTCACATTCACAGACTGTTTGTCTTACAGAGAGAGAGAGTCCAGGGAACATCTGTCCTCTTTTGTCCTTCAAGTCACGCCACTCCGGCACTCTTGGTAATTAATGCAGTGAGGGTCTCTCAGATAGATATTAGCAGGTTCAATGGAGAGAAGGGCTTTAAATTCAATCACTGAGAAACTCTCCCTTCTCTGGAGGACAAATGAGACCTCATGGAATTCTCAAGTCTGCAGGGGGTGTGATTATTTTATTATCTTATACTCAATAGGCTTCAAGGTTGATTCAAATGGCTGGAGGCAAAGTAGTCTTGAAATAAAGTGTATAAAATGCCACTCAACTCCACCCAGTAAATATACAGTACATCACATGGGTGCAGCAAAGGGCCTCACCCGGACTTCACACCCACCTATGCATTAGAGCTCAGAGGATGTGCTTTGCACTGTAGAGGAGCTATCTATATGTAGTTATTCAAACTTGTATTCAAGGACTTTTTCATTTGCATAGATTCTATGACAGGGAGTTGATGTGCTGTGAAATATTGGAACTCCTGCTATTCATGAAGTTTAACACCCTGGCATATTGACGAGACTGACACCTCATATTTCTCTGTGAACACTAAAAACAGAACAATGATGGTCCAAAGCAGACACACACACACACACACACAAACACACACACTTCAGAGTTGATGCTGATTTCCTATGGCAGAATAAAATGAAACCCTTGCAAATGAGTAACAGGAAGAGGGGGTGTCAGTGGTATGGGCGGCGTATTGTGCCTGCATGGCATTGGCTTTATTGAGAGGAGAAAGCGGTGGTCGGTACAGGGTGCAGAGGAACCGCTGGCACCAAGACAGAGGGGAGGACTCTGAATGATAAATTGTTCCCTGGAGACGAGGACAAGCGGGGTGCGACTCCAAGTGGCCCAAAGAGAGAGAGAAATAAAGTGAGGGGGAGAGATAGAGGGTGGGAAGGAGGGAGAGAGGGAGAGGGGTGGAAGAAAGATGAAGAGAGAGAGAAGGGGGGCGGGTGTTGGAGGACAAAGGGGAGTGTGATGAACGACTCTAGGAGCAGTGCAGCTGATGCCATGTCAGGGATAGAGGCTGCTGCACGTGGAAAGAGAGCATTCTCATGACATCACTGGCTGGCTGGAATGCTTGTGTAATGTGTGTGTGTTTTACTCTGTGTGTGTGTGCTTTACTTTGTGTGCCCGTGTCTGCACATCGTAGAATGTATGACTGTACATACTTATGTGTAAAATCTGTACATGGTGTTAATGCATATGGGTGTGTGTGCATGCATGCGTCTCGAACACCAGGGTGGCGTCATGCTACTCAACACCAGGGTGGCGTAATGCTACTCAACACCAGGGTGGCGTCATGCTACTCAACACCAGGGTGGCGTCATGCTACTCAACACCAGGGTGGCGTCATGCTACTCAACACCAGGGTGGCGTCATGCTACTCAACACCAGAGTGGCGTCATGCTACACAACACCAGGGTGGCGTCATGCTACTCAACACCAGAGTGGCGTCATGCTACACAACACCAGGTTGGCGTCATGCTACTCAACACCAGGGTGGCGTCATGCTACTAACACCAGGGTGGCTCATGCAACACCAGAGTGGCGTCATGCTACACAACACCAGGGTGGCGTCATGCTACTCAACACCAGGGTGGCATCATGCTACTCAACACCAGGGTGGCATCATGCTATCATCAACACCAGGGTGGCGTCATGCTACTCAACACCAGGGTGGCATCATGCTACACAACACCAGGGTGGCATCATGCTGGCATCATGCTACTCAACACCAGGATGGCGTCATGCTACACAACACCAGGGTGGCGTCATGCTACTCAACACCAGGATGGCATCATGCTACACAACACCAGGGTGGCATCATGCTACTCAACACCAGGGTGGCGTCATGCTACACAACACTAGGCTGTAGGCGCAGCTCCATGATGGATGATGATGATGACACCACACATCACATTCCCCCGCTGCCACACGTTGTTCCTCTTTAAACTTGCTGAGCTTAGAACAGGAACAAAGACCTCTGATGGGCAGAAAGTGGAATAGTTTAATCCAGTAGAACACACACATAGTGCCATTCTATTCTGTTTGCAGTCACTTTCCATCTGATGGTTTTGATTTGATTGGATCTATTCTATTCTGGCCCCTAAGACCCTCACAAACTTTTACAGATGCACCATTGAGAGCATACTGTCGGGCTGTATCACCGCCTGGTATGGCAATTCCACCTTCCGCAACCACAGGGCTCCCCAGAGGGTGGCGTGGTCAGTCATATGCATCATCGGGGGCACACTGCCTGCCCCTCAGGACATCTACAGCAACCAGTGTCACAGGAAGGCTTAGAAAATCATCAAGGACCTCAGCCACCCGAGCCACAGTATGTTCACCCCGCTACCATCTGGAAGGAGGAGACAGTACAGGTGCATCAAAGCTGGGACCGAGAGACTAATAAACAGCTTCTATCTCCGGGCCATCAGACTGTTACATAGTCACCACTAGCTTGCCTCCACCCAGTACCCTGCCCTGAACCTTAGGCACTTTTCTAGCTGACCTCCACCCAGTACCCTGCCTTGAACCTTAGTCACTGTTCTAGTTGACCTCCACCTAGTACCCTGCCCTAAACCTAGTCACTGTTCTAGCTGACCTCCACCCAGTACCCTGCCCTGAACTTTAGTCACTGTTCTAGTTGACCTCCACCCAGTACCCTGCCCTGAACCTGTCAGATTTTGGATTAGTTATCACCCAAATGTCTATCAGTGTGCATTCAACCATTTAAAAGCACAGGAAAGTTAAAATGGGAATACAATGTCAGATATTGTGTGTATTTATACAACATATTAATATGTTATCACTGTGGCCTGGATTTGGTCCTGCCGTACATACCTACACGTACGCTACGGTCACAAGACGCAGGCCTCCTAATTGTCCCTAGAATTTCTAAGCAAACAGCTGGAGGCAGGGCTTTCTCCTATAGAGCTCCATTTTTATGGAACGGTATGCCTACCTATGTCAGAGACGCAAACTCGGTCTCAACCTTTTAGTCCTTACTGAAGACTTATCTCTTCAGTGGGTCATATGATTGAGTGTAGTCTGGCCCAGGAGTGGGAAGGTGAACGGAAAGGCTCTGGAGCAACGAACCGCCCTTGCTGTCTCTGCCTGGCCGGTTCCCCTCTTCCCACTGGGATTCTCTGCCTCTAACCCTAATACAGGGGCTGAGTCACTGGCTTACTGGGGCTCTCTCAGGCCGTCCCTGGAAGGGGTGTGTCACCTGAGTGGGTTGATTAACTGATGTGGTCATCCTGTCTGGGTTGGCGCCCCCCCCTTGGGTTGTGCCATGGCGGAGATCTTTGTGGGCTATACTCAGCCTTGTCTCAGGATGGTAAGTTGGTGGTTGAAGATATCCCTCTAGTGGTGTGGGGGCTGTGCTTTGGCAAAGTGGGTGGGGTTATATCCTTCCTGTTTGGCCCTGTCTGGGGGTGTCCTCGGATGGGGCCACAGTGTCTCCTGACCCCTCCTGTCTCAGCCTCCAGTATTTATGCTGCAGTAGTTAATGTGTCGGGGGGCTAGGGTCAGTTTGTTATATCTGGAGTACCTCTCCTGTCCTATTTGGTGTCCTGTGTGAATCTAAGTGTGCGTTCTCTAATTCTCTCTCTCTCTCTCTCTCTCTCTCTCTCTCTCTCTCTCTCTCTCTCGGAGGACCTGAGCCCTAGGACCATGCCCCAGGACTACCTGACATGATGACTCCTTGCTGTCCCCAGTCCACCTGGCCGTGCTGCTGCTCCAGTTTCAACTGTTCTGCCTTATTATTATTCGACCATGCTGGTCATTTATGAACATTTGAACATCTTGGCCATGTTCTGTTATAATCTCCACCCGGCACAGCCAGAAGAGGACTGGCCACCCCACATATGCTCTCTCTAATTCTCTCTTTCTTTCTCTCTCTCGGAGGACCTGAGCCCTAGGACCATGCCCCAGGACTACCTGACATGATGACTCCTTGCTGTCCCCAGTCCACCTGACCGTGCTGCTGCTCCAGTTTCAACTGTTCTGCCTTATTATTATACGACCATGCTGGTCATTTATGAACATTTGAACATCTTGGCCATGTTCTGTTATAATCTCCACCCGGCACAGCCAGAAGAGGACTGGCCACCCCACATAGCCTGGTTCCTCTCTAGGTTTCTTCCTAGGTTTTGGCCTTTCTAGGGAGTTTTTCCTAGCCACCGTGCTTCTACACCTGCATTGCGTGCTGTTTGGGGTTTTAGGCTGGGTTTCTGTACAGCACTTTGAGATATCAGCTGATGTACGAAGGGCTATATAAATAAATTTGATTTGAATTTGATTTGATTTGGATTGCGGTTGAGATTACATTAAAAGTGCAACTGATCAATGCCGTTCGAGATTCTGCGAAGATTGCTACAGCGATTGAGAAGATCTCCACAGCCCTGTGCAGACCTATGCATGCTATCTTGAACATGCACGCTTTATATGATTACATAAGAAGAAATGTATAGTACAGTAACCTCAATGTGGCCATGGATGTTACTTATTTTAAGGTAGAATGTTACATTAGTTTGGAAGACTTAACTGTAGGCTATTTACTGGATTACAAAAGTAATATTGAATTGTGTTTGATTGACAACTCAACCAATTATCAACATTTAAATGAGATGTGTCTACTGCTTCGATAGTTACATCTGTGTCACAGACTCAAATCAAATCAAACTTTAAATGAAGTTTAATTTGATATAGATGATCACAGGAGACTTTTGATATCATGAAAGCCAATCTGGAAAAGAAATCTGTAACATATCTATTGACTTTACATCACTAGGGAATGACCAGTTCCTCATAGCATGTCATGTCCACAGACAGACATCTCCCATACAGCCCATGGACATATACAGCCATGCGATAGGAGGCCTGGAGACTGGAGACATGACAAACGTCTAGGAATTAGAACTAGCCTACGTGATCAGACACACTCTGTTTAGGAATCCTTTTAAACCGACTACATGGTGGTAATTCGGTTACGAACCAAAGTAGGCCTCTTTGACGTGGCTTGAAAGCATACTTTGTGAGCATCTTTGAGATTGCTAGAAAGCATACTTTGTGAGCATCTTTGAGATTGCTAAGAAAGCATACATTGTGAGCCTCACAAATGGTGCCCTGTTTTGTTTTCTATGGTTGAAATGTTTAATGTTGTGTTAAAGTCAGGAGTAGCATATCTGATTGAATAATAACATTTTGTCTAGAGGGGACATGGCACAGTGAATGTCAAGTCCGTAAAAGGATTAATAAGAAACGCTCAACTGTACAGATTCTATGTGCACATACAAAAAGAGCAAACATTCCTGCATCATTTTAGAGCCATGTTTCCATAACTCAGTTGTCTAGTAGTTTTAAATATTTTAGGGGCGATATACAGTATTGACTCTAATAAATGTCGAATGGGAGACATTTATGAGGACATTTCACTCTGGTTGTAAATGGAGAAAGTTCTTATCTTGGTGCCAAAGAGCTTAAACATGGATTTTTTATCTGGCATAATGGTAGGCCCACTGAGACAAGTCTGGGAAAATGTTCCTTTCTGCGAAAAATTAATCCAAAATGAATCGCTATCATAAAAATTCTCTAATGTATTTGATTAGATAGTTAACTTTCTTTGACATACTTTTCTCAGTGCTCTCTTTCACACACACATGTACACACGCACGCGCACGCACACACACGTACACACCTGCACACGCACAAATGCACGCACGCACGCACACAGACACGCGCGCGCGTGCGTGTACACGCACACACCTGTGATTAGTCAGGTGAATATCTCTCAGCCCCATGAGATCTTTGCCTGAACATGTTGCCTACTATTACGCTGCCTACTACACTGTCCTACAGTCCCAGATCCAGAAGACTGGCTGCCTGGGGCGCAGGTTAGCATTTTTCATCATGAGTAGTCACTAGCTGGTACAGCTAGCTAAATCTGATTTTAAACCTAACCCTAACATTAACCACACTGTTAACCCTAATGCCTAACCCAAACCTTAAATTAAGATCAAAAAGCACATTGTGGTTGTCATGAATTTTTACAATATTGCCAATTTTGACTTTGCAGCTGACCCATCTAGCGGAAATGGCTCAGTTATATCTCCAGGGCAAGATTCTTGATAACAAACGTCAACCTGCGCCTAGGGCTGGAATTTGTCTGAAAGTGTTTGCTCTCTATCTGCCCTCAGGGCAGCCTTTAGGTCTACTCCTGCCCTGGGACTGCTCTGGTCTGGTTACACCTCCCTCTCCACCGACTCATACCTGCCTAGGTCTGCTTACACCTGCCTCTCCACCGACTCATACCAGCCTAGGTCTGCTTACACCTGCCTCTCCACCGACTCATACCTGCCTAGGTCTGCTTACACCTGCCTCTCCACCGACTCATACCTGCCTAGGTCTGCTTACACCTGCCTCTCCACCGACTCATACCTGCCTAGGTCTGCTTACACCTGCCTCTCCACCGACTCATACCTGCCTAGGTCTGCTTACACCTGCCTCTCCACCGACTCATACCTGCCTAGGTCTGGTTACACCTGCCTCTCCACCGACTCATACCTGCCTAGGTCTGCTTACACCTGCCTCTCCACCGACTCATACCTGCCTAGGTCTGCTTACACCTGCCTCTCCACCGACTCATACCTGCCTAGGTCTGCTTACACCTGCCTCTCCACCGACTCACACCTGCCTAGGTCTGCTTACACCTGCCTGTCCACCGACTCATACCTGCCTAGGTCTGCTTACACCTGCCTCTCCACCGACTCATACCTGCCTAGGTCTGCTTACACCTGCCTCTCCACCGACTCATACCTGCCTAGGTCTGCTTACACCTGCCTCTCCACCGACTCATACCTGCCTAGGTCTGCTTACACCTGCCTCTCCACCGACTCATACCAGCCTAGGTCTGCTTACACCTGCCTCTCCACCGACTCATACCTGCCTAGGTCTGCTTACACCTGCCTCTCCACCGACTCATACCTGCCTAGGTCTGCTTACACCTGCCTCTCCACCGACTCATACCTGCCTAGGTCTGCTTACACCTGCCTCTCCACCGACTCATACCTGCCTAGGTCTGGTTACACCTGCCTCTCCACCGACTCATACCTGCCTAGGTCTGCTTACACCTGCCTCTCCACCGACTCATACCTGCCTAGGTCTGCTTACACCTGCCTCTCCACCGACTCATACCTGCCTAGGTCTGCTTACACCTGCCTCTCCACCGACTCATACCTGCCTAGGTCTGGTTACACCTGCCTCTCCACCGACTCATACCTGCCTAGGTCTGGTTACACCTTTCTATACCTCACTTTTCATACCTGCCCCTGTTCCTCCAAATGTG
Source organism: Oncorhynchus tshawytscha (assembly GCF_018296145.1). Lineage (NCBI taxonomy): Eukaryota > Metazoa > Chordata > Actinopteri > Salmoniformes > Salmonidae > Oncorhynchus > Oncorhynchus tshawytscha. The sequence goes on from NC_056441.1 coordinate 21,358,159, forward strand.
TATCACCATACTCACAAAGGCTTGTTTGTACATGTCCTGAGTTGTCCTGTTGTGTTCACAAGTGTCTGATTAATAGTGTGCAAAGCCTTAAAGTCCAACTCCTTAATTTAATTGAATCCATTATTTAAACGCTCAAAAAAAGCTGTTAAGATCCTTCTTCTTTTTTTAAAGTGGGCCTTTAAAAGTTGCTTCTCCCATCTTTTAAGGAAAACCCTTTGAAGAACCATTTTTGGTTCCAGGTAAAACCCTATTGCGTCCCATGTAGAACCCTTTCCCCAGAGGGTTCTACATGGAACCAAAAAGAGTTCTACCTCGAACCAAAAACAATTCTGCTTCGAACCAAAAAGGGTTCTCCTATGGGGACAGCCGAAGAACCCTTTAGGAACCCTTATTTCTAAGAGTGCAGAATGAGAAAGCATTTGTGATGACACTAACAGGATTCCAAACGACTGTGTGAAATTAAAATTTCAGTTAGCAACAAAACACCTGTTCCTGCATGCATTATTATATAGGAGTGACAAATGAGATGATTTCTGTGAAATGTTTCCTTGATGTGAACTAACTGTGACTGAGAGGAATCGCTTGTCATTCACGTTAATGCATCAACAATCAAAAGGGCAGATTAGAGGTTTGGCACCATGTGCTTTTTCCTCTTGTAGTGCCCATACGGGTCCATCTGACCTGCAATGACCAGACAGTGAAGGTCGAGACAAAGCTTTATTAACAGCCATCTTCAGAGGCCTTCTAAAAGTAAAAAAGTTTCCATCCATAGAATGATAATTCAATTTCTATTTTAATTCCGTTTCCATGATTCCATCTCTGTTTCTCCACCTCTACAGAAGTAAGTCCCTGTGTGACAGGATACTGGACAATTTAGCATTCTAAACAATGTAACATTTTATTTGATCCATAATACACCTGTACATTGAGTAGCACAATGAGTCATGCAATCTAGTACATATTTGTCCACCGGTCATTCCAATGGTTGCACTTTATGGAACTGGAGCATGTCTTATGTTATGGTGAGTCTGCACAGGTATTTTGGAGTGGCACATCATACAGTAAGGACACAAAATATGTTCAGCATCATATCTCAACTTTTATCATATTTCAACATTTTGCCATGTATAATCTGGTTTTAAACACCCAAATCCCCATGCAGTTAGTTAGTACCACTGTGAGTGAAGATGAATGTGAAGTGATGACATGGCACTGCTCTGCTGTTCACTTGACCCACTTAACACAAAACTTTTACTGCCGGCGTGGTCCACCAGGAAATACATTCCTCACCCAAGTGTATAGTAGCTCTACTGTATATCTACTAAAACAGACCGGCACGACTTGCTTCGATAATAAATGGTCTGTCACCACAGCAGCTCGCAGGTTGTATATTGTCAACTAAGCAGCAACGACATGCAAGGCCAGGATATGTATGTGGTAAGCAAATCAATCCAGTTTTTGTGTTTCAGAAATGTTCCCAAACAACACTTCTAAAAGAAGTCAACGCATCAGATTTTTACATTTACAACAAACTGTAATACAGAAAGAAAGGCTTCCTTTTTATATTTTAGAGAAGGAATGCATAGACAGGCATATTCACAAACTAGGCCTAGAGAGATACCTCATAGATATGTCGAGGAAGTGTTGAACATGTAGTGTTAGAACACTATCAAACTAAAATGAGACAGATGTAGGATCTTAATTTGATCACTCTTTTGTTGCTGAGAATTTTCCTGCACATCAGGAAATGCAAACTTTTATTGTATTTAAGGTTTTAAAAGGCTTCTAAAGTTTGTAATTTCCACTTTACATTGTCAGACGACTAATGTATCAACCCTAACACAATATGTCCATTAATTATAATCACATAATAATTTACATTTCCTGTTGCTGCAGGATTATTTTCCTGTTGTAGCAGACAGACTCAAATTAAGATCCAATCTCTGTAGTTTTTAAATTAACAGCAGTCTTGAAAACCATAGTGGAGCTGAAATCTGAAATCTTACAGAGGGACGGATTGATTTGTCTATGAAGACAGCCATAGCCCAGCCCCCTAAATGCTACTGTCTTCCATCTATATGTTAAGCATGTTCTCTGTCTAATCTCAAATCAATTGTACTAGCCTGGACCCAGTTGTACGTTGTCACAATGAAGCCAACTATGGCAAGTATAGAAAAGTTGACTATACAGTATTGGAACAGGTTACTGTTAGGGTAACCTAACAAGCAGTTGGAGAGAGATAGGCTTACATGCTGCCAATAATCACCTATAACAATTTGTAATAATATTGAGTAACTGAGCACTCATTTATTGCAAGCCTTTCACAAAATAATAATTTTATGGTTTTATTACGATCAAAGTCAAACTCTATTTGACTAAGAAATATCACTGGTTGTTGTTATTGGCTGTTGGTTGTTACTTTATTAATCGAATTTGTCACTTGCGCCGAATACAACAGGTGTAGTAGACCTTACAGTGAAATGCTGAATACAACAGGTGTAGTAGACCTTACAGTGAAATGCTGAATACAACAGGTGTAGTAGACCTTACAGGGAAATGCTGAATACAGCAGGTGTAGTAGACCTTACAGTGAAATGCTGAATACAGCAGGTGTAGTAGACCTTACAGGAAATGCTGAATACAGCAGGTGTAGGCCTTACAGGGAAATGCTGAATACAGCAGGTGTAGGCCTTACAGGGAAATGCTGAATACAACAAACCTTACAGGTGTAGTAGACCTTACAGTGAAATGCTGAATACAGCAGGTGTAGTAGACCTTACAGTGAAATGCTGAATACAGCAGGTGTAAGGCCTGTACAACAGGTGTAGGACCTTACAGGGAAATGCTGAATAGGTGTAGGCCTTAGGGAAATAGACCTTACAGTGAAATGCTGAATACAGCAGGTGTAGTAGACCTTACAGTGAAATGCTGAATACAGCAGGTGTAGTAGACCTTACAGTGAAATGCTGAATACAGCAGGTGTAGTAGACCTTACAGTGAAATGCTGAATACAACAGGTGTAGTAGACCTTACAGTGAAATGCTGAATACAGCAGGTGTAGTAGACCTTACAGTGAAATGAATACAACAGGTGAATACAGTGAAATGCTGAATACAGGTGTAGGTTACAGGGAAATGCTGAATACAGCAGGTGTAGACCTTACAGTGAAATGCTGAATACAACAAACAGGTGTAGGCCTTACAGGGAAATGCTGAATACAGCAGGTGTAGGCCTTACAGTGAAATGCTGAATACAGCAGGTGTAGTAGACCTTACAGGGAAATGCTGAATACAGCAGGTGTAGTAGACCTTACAGGGAAATGCTGAATACAGCAGGTGTAGTAGACCTTACAGGGAAATGCTGAATACAGCAGGTGTAGTAGACCTTACAGGGAAATGCTGAATACAGCAGGTGTAGTAGACCTTACAGGGAAATGCTGAATACAACAGGTGTAGGCCTTACAGTGAAATGCTGAATACTACAAACAGGTGTAGGCCTTACAGGGAAATGCTGAATACAGCAGGTGTAGGCCTTACAGTGAAATGCTGAATACAACAGGTGTAGTAGACCTTACAGGGAAATGCTGAATACAACAAACAGGTGTAGGCCTTACAGTGAAATGCTGAATACAACAAACAGGTGTAGTAGACCTTACAGGGAAATGCTGAATACAGCAGGTGTAGGCCTTACAGTGAAATGCTGAATACAGCAGGTGTAGGCCTTACAGGGAAATGCTGAATACAGCAGGTGTAGGCCTTACAGGGAAATGCTGAATACAGCAGGTGTAGGCCTTACAGGGAAATGCTTACTTACAAGCCCTTAACCAACAATGCAGTTTTAAGAAAAACAAGTGTTAAGAAAGTATTTACTAAAATAACCTGAAGTAAAAAAGAAGAAAGAAAAAACAACAATAAAATAACATTAAGGGGGCTATATACAGGGGGTTCAGTTTAGAGTCAATGTGCGGGGGCACAGGTTAGTCGAGGAAATTGAGGTAACATGTACTTGTAGGTAGAGGTAAAGTGACTATGCATAGATAATAAACAGAGTGTAGCAGCAGTGTAAAAAATGTAGGCGGGGGGTCAATGCAAATAGTCTGGATAGCCATTTGATTAGCTGTTCAGGAGTCTTATGGCTTGTGGGTGGAAGCTGTTAAGAAGACTTTTGGACCTAGACTGGGCACTCAGGTATGACTGGGTTGGCTGGAGTCTGCCTTTTTTAGGGCCTTCCTCTGACACCGCCTGGTATAGAGGTCCTGGATGGCAGGAAGCTTGGCCCCAGTGATTTACTGGGCCGGACGCACTACCCTCTGTAGTGCCTTGTGGTTTGAGGTCGAGCAGTTGCCATACCGGGCAGTGATGCAACCAGGATGCTCTTGATGGTGCAGCTGTATAACATTTTCAGTCTCCTGAGGGGGGATTATTAATCTGATCTAAGCTAAGAGAACACTGAAGTCTTTCATAGAATTGGCTTGGCTTCACTTTGTATCTCTCTGTTCGTTCTGTGTACAGTAAATGGCTTATGTAAACTCATTATGTAAGCATGACATTGTAACTGACAAGTGAGAATAATTAATTGTGTGTGTGTGTGTGTGTGCGCGCGGGGGTGACGGGCACATAGCATAACTCTCCTCAAATGACCTGGTGGTCAGTGTGCTGTGATAGATGTTTGTGAACGTGCGAATGTTAGCCGCGTGACGAACCAGCAGAGTTGCTACAGAACATAGCCTAAAGTACAGTATGCTATGAGCCTATGACAATGTACTCTACATGTCTGTGAATACTGAGCTGTTTGTGACTTGTCAGACACTGACAGCCACAAATGCCTAGGAGTCCATGGTCATCGGATAGGTCAATGTTTATAATAAATTCAAGCCCACAGTATGCCTATTTCTCATTTTCCTCTGCTTGGCCTTCACAGCGGCCTCTTAAATCACTTCCTTAATGTGCCCTGGTGTAACGATCTTCGTCTTCATCGGATGAGGAGTAGGAAGGACCAAAACGCAGCGTGGTAAGTGTCCATGATGATTTATTATAACAGAACACAAAAATACCAAGAACGTAAGAAATGAAAATCGAAACAGTCCTGAAAGGTGAAAACACAAAACAGGAAACAACTACCCACAAACACCAGGTGGGAAAAGGCTACCTAAGTATGGTTCTCAATCAGAGACAACGATAGACAGCTGCCTCTGATTGGGAACCATACCAGGCCGAACACATAGAAAAGAAAACATAGAACAACAGCATAGAATGCCCACCCCAACACATGCCCCGACCAATCCAAAATAGAAACATAAAAAAGGAACTAAGGTCAGGACGTGACAGTACCCCCCCCCCCAAAGGTGCGGACTCCAGCCGCAATACCTAAACCCACAGGGGAGGGTCTGGGTGGGCATCTATCCACGGTGGCGGCTCTGGCGCGGGATGTGGACCACACTCCACCTTAGTCTTGGCCCACTTAGGTGGCGCCTCTGGAGCGGCGACCCTCGCCGCCGACCCCGGACTGGGGACCCTTTCTGGATTTTTTTTTCTCATTTTGTCTGTCATAGTTGATGTGTACCTATGATGAAAATTACAGGCCTCTCTCATCTTTTTAAGTAGGAGAACTTGCACAATTGGTGGCTGACTAAATACTTTTTTGCCCCACTGTATGTGTTCAAATACTATTTGACATCCTTAAATACATTTTTGCATTTGCTTTAGTCTGCCTGGTGTGCCAGATAGGCAGAGTTCGCAGTCTGGGACTGTTCTATTGGTCCATTAAGCAAGGCAAGCTCAATCAAGCACATATGAAGTATTTCCAATTATTTCCAATAGTATTTGAACACTGACTTGATCACTACTCTAGCATGAGATACTGAGAGCAGTGTGGGAAACTCTTCCCATTCATCAAATTTTCATGAGACAATCAGCTACAGTAGCAGTCTGTCTCTGTGAAACTCTCACTCATCTAGCACACCCATATCAATAACACATGATGCACGTGACTAGGGTTGACTTTTCTACCTGGATTCCTCTGGTGGATAAAGTGGGATTATTAGGACTTATTCTGTATTTATGTGTTGTAACTAATTCACCTGAAGTAACTGGAAATCTTACAGAATGTAGCTTAAGAAAGTAAAAGAGCATGGGCAAATCTGGGATTTGAACCATAGCCCTCTGGTCAGACACAGTACAGCTGGTTTATCTTAAACTGTACTTTTCATCTGTCTTCCAAGTGTGTACTCCTGCCTTCCTACTCATTATCTGATAAGCACGCCAACATGCTTTCACTTCAACCATGATCTCGCCTTCTACATGGATCTTTACAGTGCTGAATCAATTCAGGATAATACTTCTCTCTTTTAGTTAACAGTAGCTGCTGGGCATGGGGAAATAAAATGGTCAAACGTGGTTTGAAACTGACAAGGCTTGTCTGGGCTCTGGGCTATGCATTAAACACGTATTCAGTCAGTCAGTGCTCTCTCTCTCTTTCAATCTCTCTCTCTTTCACTGAGCCTCAGGGGAACATGGGAAGGCGAGAGAGAGTCTCAAACTCTGGCGCTCTGAAACACCATTTACTCCTTGTGCACACTTCATGCACGGCCGATTAGCATCAGCTAAGTGGAATTTCTTGTCGCTCTGCTCTACGGTTTTAGCAGTGTGTTCTTTTATGTATTATTTCATCTGAAACAGGCATCTCCATCCATGCGGCTTGGCTGCTCAGAACTCAGAAGCGCTGATGGAGGCATTGAGCAGGGAGAGTTGGAGAGCAGAGGCGCAGAGCGGGTCATTAAACACTTTAAATCAGTGCTCTCACAGGGCCTTTTCCATAGTTGAAACACAGACATTTTGAACAAAACATCCATTCACTTGAGACTAAAGTAGTTACATCTGTGTTCATTGAGTTGCTTCACGTTGAAATCTCAATAATTTCTTCTATGTCAAGGTACATTTCACACATATGATTCAGGTAATCCAACAAACATGGCATAATAGTATCTGTGGGCCACTGTGATTTGCATTATTGTCCCATAGAGGGCAGCAGAGAGGCAACCAGTGCAAAAACAGAACACAGTTCATTCATTATAATTACATGTTAATCACCCTACAGATGTAGGATCTTAATTTGAGCCAGTTTGCTACAACAGGAAAATCATCCTGCAGCAACAGGAAATGTGAATTATTATGTGGATTATAATTAATGGACATTTTTGTAGGGGTTGATCTATTTTGATAAAACATTTTGATACAAAATTCTCAGCAACCAAAGAGTGTTCAAAGTAAGATCCAACATCTTTATTAATGGTCTAGGTGAAACCATGCATATAAAACCATTCTAAATCCTGTTTTTCTGACTGAGTCACATTTGAGCATTTATTTTTTTCTCTACAGTGGGGAAGTATTTAATTTCACCTTGAGTGGGTCTGTGCTATACTGAGCCTGTCTGACACATCTCTTTGGATCAGACTCTTCTGGGAACTCTGCCTACTTACACTGCCATTCCCAGGGCCCACAAGACCTTAAAATATCCTCATCTCTTTATTCTGTGTGTCTATATCAGTATCATTTCACAGTAACTAAAACAGCTGGAATGGAACCCAGAGGTTTCTGCATTCTGTTATTTTCTTCCAATGGAATTCATGGAGCTGTGATTGTCCCTTAGCAACTGACTGTGTACCGCATTAGCCAAAGATCTGACAGCCAGGTGTCTTGGAGGAGGATTGGGAACACTCTCAAGGATAGATTCATGGCTACGTAGCCTACTTCATGGGCCCTACACCTATCGCAGTGGTCTCCTCCCCTCCTTCTGATATGTCTTCACTGTGTGTGTGTGTGTGTGTGTGTGTGTGTGTGTGTGTGTGTGTGTGTGTGTGTGTGTGTGTGTGTGTGTGTGTGTGTGTGTGTGTGTGTGTGTGTGTGTGTGTGTGTGTGACACGAAGCACCACAAATAACCTATTTCTAGTAACCCCATCAGCGCTTTATTGTATTTGCTGTCTTGTATCAATGCAAAATAATTCCTACAGAATTCACCACACACAATGCAGTGAACTAATAACTGTTGGAATGGCTTGTCTTCCTCCTCAAACAACAAACAACAAGAAGCATTCATTACTCTTGAAAATTAAAACATTCATAAATGTAAGCTTTTCTGTTATGAAATACTTAAATGCTTACATATACATAAAGTATAAATATGTAATAATATGGTAATAACCAACTGCAGAGGATAGAGTTGACTTTAATGTGTTAAATTCCACAAACTTCAAAGTGTTTCCTTTCAAATGGTATCAAGAATATTCATATCCTTGCTTCAGGTCCTGAGCTGCAGGCAGTTAGATTAGGGTATGTAATTTTAGGAGAAAATTGAAAAAAAGGGTCCGATCCTTAAGGGGTTTTAATGAATGCCTGCCCTAAAAAACACAAGGAGCATGAAGTCCAATCGAACAGATATGAAGCTTAAATAAACAAGTGACACTGGTAAGAGCCATATGCAGTTTTTCCTTGACTCTTAATAAAAGTCTTGAACAGATATGAAAGGAGCATCATTTTCAATTTGAATTCACCAAGTGGGTTTGCGTGTTTCTAGGGTTGTGAGTCACGGTCCAGGAGAGTTACAGTGTATGTTGTAAATGAACCATAGAGGCCCAGTCTTCTGCCTTGGAGGGTGAGTCAGCCAGAGTTATACTTTTTTCAGCACAAGGAGGGTCTGACGGTTCAACTAACAAGAAAGAAGGAGAGTAATCTAGGTGCGCGTCCCAAATGCCTTCATATTGGGGTGGCAGGTAGCGTAGTGGATAGAGTGTTGGGCCAGTAACCGAAAGGTTGCTGGATTGAATCCCCAAGCTGACAAGGTAAAAAATCTGCCGTTCTGCCCCTGAACAAGGCAGTTAACCCACTGTTCCCCGGTAGGCTGTCATTGTAAATAAGATTTTGTTCTTAACTGACTTGCCTAGTTAAATAAAGGTAATTTTTTTAATCTTCCCTTTATAGTGGACTACTTTTCACCAGGACCCTGGTCAAAAGTAGTGCACTATGTGGGGAATAGGCTGCCATTTAGGATGCTACCTAGGCTTGTGTCAGACCAGATACATTCCTTATTTATAACTGAACCCACTACACATGATTATATCAATGATTTACTAAATGTTTTATGTTTTTAAGTGAGGAATATAGAAACATGGTTATTTTTAACTCGGAGTTAAAGTAACAACACAATGGTCCTACTGCCATTTAGGCTGACAAAATGTTCATCTCATTTCTTTAAAATATGCATGATTACATTAACATCAAAACAGACACATTGAAACACAGTACTACAATACAGTAGACCTAAAGGTAGACCTAAATACAAGACTATAAATGCAGTATTCAACCAGCAGTCAGCAATCAGTACTCCTACTCTGAGAGGCTTTGTGGATATGGGCCCTGGTGTCAAAACTGTACCCTGTATCGGCCTAAACGAGACAACCAGAGTGATAATTGGTATGGTTGGTATACACCACAGACTCTACTGAGACAACCAGAGAGTTAATTGGTATGATTGGTATACACCACAGACTCTACTGAGACAATCAGAGAGTTAATTGGTATGATTGGTATACACCACAGACTCTACTGAGACAATCAGAGAGTTAATTGGTATGATTGGTATACACCACAGACTCTACTGAGACAATCAGAGAGTTAATTGGTATGGTTGGTATACACCACAGACTCTACTGAGACAATCAGAGAGTTAATTGGTATGATTGGTATACACCACAGACTCCAATGAGACAATCAGAGAGTTAATTGGTATGATTGGTATACACCACAGACTCTACAATGAGACAATCAGAGAGTTAATTGGTATGATTGGTATACACCACAGACTCTAATGAGACAATCAGAGAGTTAATTGGTATGATTGGTATACACCACAGACTCTAATGAGACAATCAGAGTTAATTGGTATACATCACAGACACTAATGAGGAAATCAGATAGTTAATTGGTATACACCACAGAGACTGTGTTTAGACAGGCAGGCCAAGTCTGATCTTTTTTCCACTAATTAGTCTTTTGACCAATCACATCAGATCTTTTCACTTTTTTCAGAGCTGATCTGATTGGTCAAAAGACCAATTAGTGAGAAAAAAATTATCTGAATTGGGCTGCCAGTCTAAACGCAGACACTCTCTAATGAGACAATCAGAGCGTTAATTGGTATGACTGGCATACACCACAGACTCGAATGGTATACACCACAGACTCAGAGGGTTAATTGGTATGATTGGAATACACCACAGACTCAGGGGGTTAATTGGTATGATTGGTATACACCACAGACTCAGAGGGTTAATTGGTATGAATGGTATACACCACAGACTCAGCAGGTTAATTGGCATGATTGTATACACCACAGACTCAGCGGGTTAATTGGTATGAATGGTATACACCACAGACTCAGAGGGTTAATTGGTATGAATGGTATACACCACAGACTCAGAGGGTTAATTGGTATGAATGGTATACACCACAGACTCAGCGGGTGAATTGGTATGAATGGTATACACCACAGACTCAGAGGGTTAATTGGTATGAATGGTATACACCACAGACTCAGAGGGTTTATTGGTATGAATGGTATACACCACAGACTCAGAGGGTTAATTGGTATGAATGGTATGCACCACAGACTCAGAGGGTTAATTGGTATGAATGGTATACACCACAGACTCAGAGGGTTAATTGGTATGAATGGTATGCACCACAGAAAGGAGTAATTTTTCACCAGAGACTAATGAAAGATCTGGGAAACCTGTCAGAGTCACACTCAGCAAGACATCAATGGAGGACTACAGTAGGAGATAATTACAGTAGGAGATAATTACAGTAGGGAAGAACTACAGTAGGGGAGAGTAGGAATGAGATTAGAGACACTCAGGATTGGGGAGTATCTGATTACATGTAATCAGATTACAAAAAATATTGTGATCTGATTACAGATACTTTTGGAAAAAAGTTATAATTACAGCTTGGATTACTTATACATTCAGAAAGGATGTATGTGGAAAAAAATAACATTATGACACCTTTCAGATTTTCTTAATTAAATTTTATTCAGCATTGAAAAAAGCATTGACCACAAGTCAGAGACCACTGTTGGGGAATAATCAGAATTAGTTGGTAACATAGGTAAGATGTTTTATAGTCATCATATGTTTGTAAGTTACTTCTCATCAGAATGTTTATACTGTGGCCGGGGTTGCACATATCTGTTCAATGTCAAGACTAAGTTGCTTTTGCCAGAGAGAGGGGAGAGGTCAAGCGTGTATCTCTTGGCTCCACAATGTCTGTGTGCCAGTCAATGTGTCTCTGTGATCTTGTCAAGATAGGATGGATTTGATATATGCCTGTTGATATAAGGATTTGTTTATGGTTCTGAGTTTGAGAAAAGAACATAGTTTAGGAGACAAAGCTGAACGATAAATTATGGCCAAGGCTGTCTGGCTATGTGTGTCTTTGCTATAAAGGATCTCAGTTGCAATGTGTAAGGGACTCTCAGAGAATTCATTTATAGACACTGAATTGATCTGAGAGTCACAGGGTTGTGATGGAGCTCATATAATTAAAGATGGACTTTGTGATAACTAACTCTGACTTGTGTGTGGTTTGCTCTCATGATTTGGTAAATACAGGAAATTTCCACGACACCACAATGATAACACACCAAATGCGTGTGAAGGACTATTTTTTGTCTTCTTCTAATGCCGCTTAAGGAGAAAGTAATCCAAATGTAATTGAAAGTCATCAGATTACATTAATGAGTTTGGTTATTCCAAAAGTTACGTAATTGTATTTTTTATTTTATTTTTTATTTCACCTTTATTTAACCAGGTAGGCTAGTTGAGAACAAGTTCTCATTTGCAACTGCGACCTGGCCAAGATAAAGCATAGCAGTGTGAGCAGACAACACAGAGTTACACATGGAATAAACAATTAACAAGTCAATAACACAGTAGAAAACAAAGGGGGAGTCTATATACAATGTGTGCAAAAGGCATGAGGAGGTAGGCGAATAATTACAATTTTGCAGATTAACACTGGAGTGATAAATGTACAGGTAGAGATATTGGTGTGCAAAAGAGCAGAAAAGTAAATAAATAAAAATAGTATGGGGATGAGGTAGGTGAAAATGGGTGGGCTATTTACCAATAGACTATGTACAGCTGCAGCGATCGGTTAGCTGCTCAGATAGCTGATGTTTGAAGTTGGTGAGGGAGATAAAAGTCTCCAACTTCAGCGATTTTTGCAATTCGTTCCAGTCACAGGCAGCAGAGTACTGGAACGAAAGGCGGCCAAATGAGGTGTTGGCTTTAGGGATGATCAGTGAGATACACCTGCTGGAGCGCGTGCTACGGATGGGTGTTGCCATCGTGACCAGTGAACTGAGATAAGGCGGAGCTTTACCTAGCATGGACTTGTAGATGACCTGGAGCCAGTGGGTCTGGCGACGAATATGTAACGAGGGCCAGCCGACTAGAGCATACAAGTCGCAGTGGTGGGTGGTATAAGGTGCTTTAGTGACAAAACGGATGGCACTGTGATAGACTGCATCCAGTTTGCTGAGTAGAGTGTTGGAAGCCATTTTGTAGATGACATCGCCGAAGTCGAGGATCGGTAGGATAGTCAGTTTTAGTAGGGTAAGCTTGGCGGCGTGAGTGAAGGAGGCTTTGTTGCGGAATAGAAAGCCGACTCTTGATTTGATTTTCGATTTGAGGTGTTTGATATGAGTCTGGAAGGAGAGTTTGCAGTCTAGCCAGACACCTAGGTACTTATAGATGTCCACATATTCAAGGTCGGAACCATCCAGGGTGGTGATGCTAGTTGGGCATGCGGATGCAGGCAGCGATCGGTTGAAAAGCATGCATTTGGTTTTACTAGCGTTTAAGAGCAGTTGGAGGCCACGGAAGGAGTGTTGTATGGCATTGAAGCTTGTTTGGAGGTTAGATAGCACAGTGTCCAATGACGGGCCGAAAGTATATAGAATGGTGTCGTCTGCGTAGAGGTGGATCAGGGAATCGCCCGCAGCAAGAGCAACATCATTGATATATACAGAGAAAAAAAGTCGGCCCGAGAATTGAACCCTGTGGCACCCCCATAGAGACTGCCAGAGGACCGGACAGCATGCCCTCCGATTTGACACACTGAACTCTGTCTGCAAAGTAATTGGTGAACCAGGCAAGGCAGTCATCCGAAAAACCGAGGCTACTGAGTCTGCCGATAAGAATATGGTGATTGACAGAGTCGAAAGCCTTGGCAAGGTCAATGAAGACGGCTGCACAGTACTGTCTTTTATCGATGGCGGTTATGATATCGTTTAGTACCTTGAGTGTGGCTGAGGTGCACCCGTGACCGGCTCGGAAACCAGATTGCACAGCGGAGAAGGTACGGTGGGATTCGAGATGGTCAGTGACCTGTTTGTTGACTTGGCTTTCGAAGACCTTAGATAGGCAGGGCAGGATGGATATAGGTCTGTAACAGTTTCAAATCAAATCAAATCAAATTTATTTATATAGCCCTTCGTACATCAGCTGATATCTCAAAGTGCTGTACAGAAACCCAGCCTAAAACCCCAAACAGCAAGCAATGCAGGTGTAGAAGCACGGTGGCTAGGAAAAACTCCCTAGAAAGGACAGTTTGGGTCCAGGGTGTCTCCCCCTTTGAAGAGGGGGATGACTGCGGCAGCTTTCCAATCCTTGGGGATCTCAGACGATATGAAAGAGAGGTTGAACAGGCTGGTAATAGGGGTTGCGACAATGGCGGCGGATAGTTTCAGAAATAGGGGGTCCAGATTGTCAAGCCCAGCTGATTTGTACAGGTCCAGGTTTTGCAGCTCTTTCAGAACATCTGCTATCTGGATTTGGGTAAAGGAGAACCTGGAGAGGCTTGGGCGAGGAGCTGCCGGGGGCGGAGCTGTTGGCCGAGGTTGGAGTAGCCAGGCGGAAGGCATGGCCAGCCGTTGAGAAATGCTTATTGAAGTTTTCGATAATCATGGATTTATCGGTGGTGACCGTGTTACCTAGCCTCAGTGCAGTGGGCAGCTGGGAGGAGGTGCTCTTGTTCTCCATGGACTTCACAGTGTCCCAGAACTTTTTGGAGTTGGAGCTACAGGATGCAAACTTCTGCCTGAAGAAGCTGGCCTTAGCTTTCCTGACTGACTGCGTGTATTGGTTCCGGACTTCCCTGAACAGTTGCATATCACGGGGACTATTCGATGCTATTGCAGTCCGCCACAGGATGTTTTTGTGCTGGTCGAGGGCAGTCAGGTCTGGGGTGAACCAAGGACTGTATCTGTTCTTAGTTCTGCATTTTTTGAACGGAGCATGCTTATCTAAAATGGTGAGGAAGTTACTTTTAAAGAATGACCAGGCATCCTCAACTGACGGGATGAGGTCAATGTCCTTCCAAGATACCCGGGCCAGGTCGATTAGAAAGGCCTGCTCACAGAAGTGTTTTAGGGAGCGTTTGACAGTGATGAGGGGTGGTCGTTTGACTGCGGCTCCGTAGCGGATACAGGCAATGAGGCAGTGATCGCTGAGATCCTGGTTGAAGACAGCGGAGGTGTATTTGGAGGGCCAGTTGGTCAGGATGACGTCTATGAGGGTGCCCTTGTTTACAGAGTTAGGGTTGTACCTGGTGGGTTCCATGATGATTTGTGTGAGATTGAGGGCATCTAGCTTAGATTGTAGGACTGGCGGTGTGTTAAGCATATCCCAGTTTAGGTCACCTAACAGAACAAACTCTGAGGCTAGATGGGGGGCGATCAATTCACAAATGGTGTCCAGGGCACAGCTGGGAGCTGAGGGGGGTCGGTAGCAGGCGGCAACAGTGAGAGACTTATTTCTGGAGAGAGTAATTTTCAAAATTAGTAGTTCGAACTGTTTGGGTATGGACCTGGAAAGTATGACATTACTTTGCAGGCTATCTCTGCAGTAGACTGCAACTCCTCCCCCTTTGGCAGTTCTATCTTGACGGAAGATGTTATAGTTGGGTATGGAAATCTCTGAATTTTTGGTGGCCTGTCCATGAGGTGTAGATAATGTGTCACCATTAGTCCACTAGTTTTGGAGTGACCGTTCAACCTAACCCAATCAATGACAGGATAGACAGAGAGTGGTGGATTTTTTCAGGGTATATAAACCCTGCACTCCAGGGTTTATATACATCATTGGTCACTTCCAACCACTCCTTCGCCATTAAACTGTGAGGAAAGAAGTACAAGTTCAATATCCCCTTCATGGCAACCCTCTCTAAGCAGTATGCCAATGGTAGGGTCCATACCACCACAGTGTCTGGAACGTACCATGGTGTGCAGGGGAAGGACGGGTTTCTACTGTCTCTGATGTAGTGATGGGTTAGCATATTTTAACATCGCTTACGCACATTGATTCTGTTAATATTGTGTGTGTGTACCTATTACATACCAAATTCACATTGTTATTGAGTTAACTATCAAAGGCCATGTACTGGTAACTGCCAGGAAACACTTGAGTAAATGAGGAAACAATTGAGTAAATGAGGAAACAATTGAGTAAATGAATATACAAAGTACAGTATATTGAAAGCAGGTGCTTCCACATAGATGGTTCCTGCAGTGTTGCAGCAGCAAATGGGGATCCGGAATGAATACAAATACAAAAAATGTACATCCCGTCATTCTTAGGGTCACGAGTGGTCATGAGTGGTCACTGAATGAAAACGGTGTAAACCATATGCCATGGCCGACTCAACCTAGTTGAACACCTATGGGAGATTCTGGAGCAGCGACTGAGACACCATCAACAAAACACCAAATTATAGAATGTTTTGTGGAGGAATGGTGTCACATCCCTCCAATAGAGTTCCAGACACTTGTAGAATCTGTCACAAGGTGCATTGAAGGGGAAATGGAGATACTAGTCAGTTGTACAACTGAATGCATCTTTCACATTTAACCCAACCCCTCTGAATCAGAGAGGTGCGGGGGGCTGCCTTAATCGACATCCACGTCTTCGGTACCCGGGGAACAGGTTAACACAAATCAAATCAATTTATATAGCCCTTCTTACATCAGCTGATATCTCAAAGTGCTGTATATAGTCAACTGCCTTGCTCAGGTGCAGAATGACAGATTTTTACATTGTCAGCTCTGGTATTTGATCCAGCAACCATTCGGTTACTGGCCCACCGCTCTAAACACTAGACTACCTGCCGCACGTTGAAGCTGTTCTGTCCCAACGCCCCATTAAGACACTTTAGGTTGATATTTATTTGATTTTGTCAGTAACCTGTATATTGCATTCATATTCATGTTAATGTTTGTAATTTTTCTTGTTCCTGTCAAGATCAATCCAGGCTCTGGTGTTGTGATATAAATATGATTATATACTGGGTGGTTCGAGCCCTGAATGCTGATTGGCTGAATACCACGGGTATGACAAAACATGACATTTTACTGTTCTAATTAGGTTGGTAAACAGTTTATAATAACAATAAAGGCACATTGCGCTTAAGAACAGTCTTTAGCTGTGGTATATTGGCCATATACCACACCCCCTCATGCTTTACTGCTTAAACCCAATCAGAATTGGATAGAGCTAATCAGTTAGGTAAGCTAAGGCTAGCTTTTTCAAGCAGAAATTAGCATCCTGTAGGACAAACTCAAAAAAGGTCTGGGACACTGTAAAGTCCATGGAGAATAAGAACACCTCCTCCCAGCTGCCCACTGCACTGAGGCTAGGAAACTCTGTTACCACTGATAAATCCACTATAATTGAGAATTTCAATAAGCATTTTTCTATGGCTGGCCATGCTTTCCACCTGGCTACCCCTACCCTGGCCAACAGCCCTGCGCTCCCTACAGCAACTCGCCCAAACCTCCCCCACTTCTCCTTCACCCAAATCCAGATAGCTGATGTTCTGAAAGAGCTGCAAAATCTGGACCCCTACAAATCTGCCGGGCTAAACAATCTGGACCCTCTCTTTCTAAAATTATCTGTTGAAATTGTTGCAACCCCTATTCATAGCCTGTTCAACCTTTCTTTCGTATCGTCTGAGATTCCAATAGATTGGAAAGCTGCCGCGGTCATCCCCCTCTTCAAAGGGGAGACACTCTAGACCCAAACTGCTACAGACCTATATCTATCCTACCCTGCCTTTCTAAGGTCTTCGAAAGCCAAGTTAACAAACAGATTACTGAACATTTCGAATCCCACCGTACCTTCTCCGCTATGCATTCTGGTTTCAGAGCTGGTCATGGGTGCACCTCAGCCACGATCAAGGTCCTAAACGATATCATAACCGCAGTCGATAAGAGACATTACTGTGCAGCCGTATTCATCGACCTGGCTAAGGCTTTCGACTCCGTCAATCACAACATTCTTATTGGCAGACTCAACAGCCTTGGTTTCTCAAATGACTGCCTCGCCTGGTTCACCAACCACTTTTCTGATAGAGTTCAGTATGTCAAATTGGAGGGCCTGTTGTCCGGACCTCTGGCAGTCTATATGAGGATGCCACAGGGTTCAATTCTCGGGCCGACTCTCTTCTCTGTATACATCTGTCGTGTCTTTACTATCATTAAATTGAAGACTTAGTTTTTATCAAAGATTCTCTGTAATTAGTATTACGAGATCAAACTGATTAATCATGTAACTTTAATTAACTAGGAAGTCGGGGCACCAAGGAAAATATTCAGATTACAAAGTTATAATTTCCCAATATAACCTTTCAGACATTTTCATATCTGATCAATAGTCTTCTGATTAATGAATGATTTACCTCACATTAGTCTCATTCCAAATGTCGTAAATTGTAGGGTTTTCTGCACCAACCCCGTCTTCACTATGAGTCATCCATACATCAATTGTCTTAACTCATTTATTTATTACTAAGTAATTCACAGAAATGCATAAACAAAACAACAAAGTAAATATGGTTACAAGAAATGATAGGAGAATGTGCCCTAGTGGGCTAAACCGGCATGGCGGCTTGTTAGACAAAAGGGAAGTGGGGGTCGACTAAGAAGTCACTACAGAGTTAATATTTATAACAATTGAAATGCTAATCCTTTACACATGAACGCTCACTCATTCGGGAACAATTGCAATCAATATATATATATATTTACGCTCAGTGTGTCATCTTGATCACTGTTGAAAAGTTTGTTTCTTTTGTAGAATTGTCCGTCTCTCTCATGGTTATAGTGGACAGTTCAGAGTGACATTCATTCAGGTTGTTGTAGAATGGATGTTTCAGCGGTTGTCGTTCTTCGCGTTCACTGATACCGAATTCCTAGCTGCAGACTAGTAATTAATATCAAAGTCTTGTTCTTATTCTGTCAGTATCAATAGTCTAAGAGTTTAACCACGTGGTATGGTTAAAAGATTCAGCAATGGTCTGAAACCTTTGTCCGCCCGTGATTGAGAGAAACATGGTTTACTTGAGGAATTCTCAAGATTAGGGTCCTTCATTAAACAGTCCAAAATCACATTACACAATTTTACAAACAGTATCATACTCGCTCATTCATCTTATACAACAATTAGATGTAAAACCTCATATCTGAGGCTATTATATAAACAGCGTTATAGTAATGTGGCCGCACTGTCTCCCATGAGCTTCCCCAAGTTGTAACAAACGGACCAGTTCGTAGCTGGATTCTTCACCGATCTTTTATACTTTCTCCGGTTTGTTCAGACTTCAAGTTCTGTGAGGTGGAAGAAATGACTTTGTTCTCTCTGAAAATTCACTCTGTCTCTTATACTGTGTCCATGAGAAGATAATCTCTTTGAGGAATTTATAACCTCACTGAGCACAGCAGCCTAGTTGAAGGAGCAGAGAGAGGCAGGGAGAGGGGGATGGTGCTTACTGTAGCCAAAGAGGGCAACGTCATGACACATCAATGATGTCAGTCTTGCTGCTGGTGATTCTTTGATCCACCTCTACGCAGACGACTCCATTCTGTATACTTCTGGCCCTTCTTTGGACACTGTGTTAACTAACCTCCAGATGAGCTTCAATGCCATACAACTCTCCTTCCGTGGCCTCCAACTGCTCTTAAATGCAAGTAAAACTAAATGCATGCTCTTCAACCGATTGCAGCCCGCACCTGCCCGCCATGACTACTCTGGACAGTTCTGATTTAGAATATGTGGACAACTACAAATACCTAGGTGTCTGATTAGACTGTAAACTCTCCTTCCAGACTCATATTAAACATCTCCAATCCAAAATTAAATCTAGAATTTGCTTCCTATTTCGCAACAAAGCATCCTTCACTCATGCTGCCAAACATACCCTCGTAAAACTGACCATCCTACCGATCCTCGACTTCGGCGATGTAATTTACAAAATAGCCTCTAACACTCTACTCAACAAATTGGATGCAGTCTATCACAGTCCCATCTGTTTTGTCACCAAAGCCCAATACACTACCCACCACTGTGACCTGTACGCTCTTGTTGGTTGGCCATCGCTTCATACTCATCGCCAAACTCACTGGCTCCCATGTCATCTACAAGTCTCTGCTAGGTAAAACCTTGCCTTGTCTCAGCTTAAGGCTAAATTGGGTTTAGGGGTGACCATTGCAGCACCCACCTGTAGCACACGATCCAGCAGGTATATCTCACTGGTCACGCGTAAACCCAATCCCTCCTTTGGCTGCCTCTCCTTCCAGTTCTCTGCTGCCAATGACTGGAACGAACTGCAAAAATCACTAAAGCTGGAGACTCTTACCTCCCTCACTAGCTTTAAGCATCAGCTGTCAGAGCAGCTCACAGATCTCTGCACCTGTACATAGCTCATCTGTAAATTAGCCCATCCAATCTACCTCATCTCCATACTGTATTTATTTATCTGTCTCCTTTGCACCCCAGTATCTCTACTTCCACATACATCTTCTGAACATTCTACCATTCCAGTGTTTAATTGCTATAATGTAATTACTACGCCACCATGGTCTATTTATTGCCTTACCTCTCTTATCCTACCTCATTTGCACATGCTGTATACAGCTTTTCTATTGCGTTATTGACTGTACACTTGTTTATTCCATGTGTAACTCTGTGTTGTTGTATGTGTCGAACTGCTTTGCTTTATCTTGGCCAGGTTGCAGTTGCAAATTAGAACTTGTTCTCAACTAGCTTACCTGGTTAAATAAAGGTGAAATAAAAAGTAATTAAAGTAATTAAAGAAAAGCATTGCAAGTTAGAATTTTGTAAAGTTATTTTGTAAAGTTAAAAATTATTATCAATCAATAATGACAGACCTCCTGGCATTGACAACTTAGATGGAAAGCTACTGAGGATGGTAGCTGACTCTATAGCCACTCCTATCTGTCATATCTTTAATCTGAGCCTAGATGAAAGTCTTTGTCCTCAGGCCTTAAGGGAAGCCAAAGGAATTCCGCTACCCAAGAGCGGTAAAGCGGCCTTTACTGGTTCAGACCTATAAGCCTGCTGCCAGCTCTTAGCAAACTGTTGGAAAAAATGGTGTTTGACCAAATACAATGCTATATCTCTGTAAACAAATTCACAATAAACTTTTAGCATATTAATAGAAAAGGGCACTAAACATGTACTACACTGACAGAAATGGCTGATGATTGGTTGAAAGAAATTGATAAGAAGATTGTGGGAGCTGTACTGTTTGATTTCAGTGCAGCCTTTGATAACTTGTTGTTGCAAAAAACGTATCTGTGATGGCTTTTCAACCTCTGCCGTATCATTGATTCAAAGCTATCTATCTAATAGAACTCAAAGGGTTTTCCTTAATGGAAGCTTCTCTAATGTCAAACATGTGAAGTGTGGTGCACCCCAGGGCTGCTCTCTAGGCCCTCTACTCTTTTGTATTTTTACCAATGACCTGATGATTCAATCATATACGCATCAGCAACCACACCTAAACAAGTCACTGTTTTGGAATGGGTGGTCAGTAATAAACTGGTCCTGAACATCTCTAAAGCTAAGAGCATTGTATTTGGTACAAATCATTCCCTAAGTTCTAGAACTCAGTTGAATATGGTAGTGAATGATGTGGCTGTTGAAAAGTTGAGACTAAATTACTTGGCATTACCTTAGGTTGTAAACTGTCATGGTCCAAACATATAGATTCAATGGTTGTAAAGATGGGGAGAGGTCTGTCCATAATTAAGAGATGCTCTGCTTTTTTGACACAGCACTTCTAAAAGCAAGTTCTCCAGGTTAGTTTTGTCTTATCTTGATTATTGTCCAGTCGTGTGGTCTAGTGCTGCAAGGAAAGACGTAGTTAACCTGCAGCTGGCCCAGAACAGAGCAGAACGTCTTGCTCTTCATTGTAATCAGAGGACTGATATAAAGTCAAGGACCATATCACCTCCACCCTACCTGACACCCTTGACCCACTCCAATTTGCTTACCGCCCAAATAGGTCCACAGACGATGCAATCTCAACCACACTGCACACTGCCCTAACCCATCTGGACAAGAGGAATACCTATGTGAGAATGCTGTTCATCGACTACAGCTCGGCATTCAACACCATAGTACCCTCCAAGCTCGTCATCAAGCTCGAGACCCTGGGTCTCGACCCCGCCCTGTGCAACTGGGTACTGGACTTCCTGACGGGCCGCCCCCAGGTGGTGAGGGTAGGCAACAACATCTCCTCCCCGCTGATCCTCAAACTGGGGCCCCACAAGGGTGCGTTCTGAGCCCTCTCCTGTACTCCCTGTTCACCCACGACTGCGTGGCCATGCACGCCTCCAACTCAATCATCAAGTTTGCGGACGACACAACAGTGGTAGGCTTGATTACCAACAACGACAGACGGCCTACAGGGAGGAGGTGAGGGCCCTCGGAGTGTGGTGTCAGGAAAATAACCTCACACTCAACGTCAACAAAACTAAGGAGATGATTGTGGACTTCAGGAAACAGCAGAGGGAACACCCCCATCCACATCGATGGAACAGTAGTGGAGAGGGTAGCAAGTTTTAAGTTCCTCGGCATACACATCACAGACAAACTGAATTGGTCCACTCACACAGACAGTATCGTGAGGAAGGCGCAGCAGCGCCTCTTCAACCTCAGGAGGCTGAAGAAATTCGGCTTGTCACCAAAAGCACTCACAAACTTCTACAGATGCACAATCGAGAGCATCCTGGCGGGCTGTATCACTGCCTGGTATGGCAACTGCACCGCCCTCAACCGTAAGGCTCTCCAGAGGGTAGTGAGGTCTGCACAACGCATCACCGGGGGCAAACTACCTGCCCTCCAGGACACCTACACCACCCGATGCTACAGGAAGGCCATAAAGATCATCAAGGACATCAACCACCCGAGCCACTGCCTGTTCACCCCGCTGCCATCCAGAAGGCGAGGTCAGTACAGGTGCATCAAAGCTGGGACCGAGAGACTGAAAAACAGCTTCTATCTCAAGGCCATCAGACTGTTAAACAGCCACCACTAACATTGAGTGGCTACTGCCAACACACTGTCAATGACACTGACTCTACTCCAGCCACTTTAATCATGGGAATTGATGGGAAATGATGTAAATATATCACTAGCCACTTTAAACAATGCTACCTTATATAATGTTACTTACCCTACATTGTTCATCTCATATGCATACGTTGATACTGTACTCTATATCATCGACTGCATCCTTATGTAATACATGTATCACTAGCCACTTTAACTATGCCACTTGGTTTACATACTTATCTCATATGTATATACTGTACTCGATATCATCTACTGTATCTTGCCTACGCTGCTCTGTACCATCACTCATTCATATATCCTTATGTACATATTCTTTATCCCCTAACACTGTGTATGACAGTATTTTTTTTGGAATTGTTAGTTAGATTACTTGCTCGTTATTACTGCATTGTCGGAACTAGAAGCACAAGCATTTCGCTACACTCGCATTAACATCTGCTAACCATGTGTATGTGACAAATAAAATTTGATTTGATTTGATTTGAATACTATGCATGCCAGTCTCTCTTGGCTAAGACCAAATCAAATGTATTTATATAGCCCTTCGTACATCAGCTGATATCTCAAAGTGCTGTACAGAAACCCAGCCTAAAACCCCAAACAGCAAGCAATGCAGGTGTAGAAGCACGGTGGCTAGGAAAAACTCCCTAGAAAGGCCAAGAGTTGAGAAGAGACTGACTGCATCAATTCTTTTTATAACAATGTGTTGAAAATCAAATAGCTCTAACACACACACTTACCCCATCAGACATGCCAACAGGGGTCTTTTCACAGTCCCCAAATTCAGAAGAAATTCGAGAAAGCGTACAGTACTATATAAAGCCATTATTGCATGGAACTCCATTCCATCTCATATTGCTCAAATAAATAGCAAACCTGGTTTTAAAAAACAGATAAAGCAACACCTCAAGGCACAACGCCTCTCCCCCATTTGACTTAGATAGTTTGTGTGTATGCATTGATATGTAGGCTACATGTGCCTTTAAAAAAATGGTTCTGTCCTTGAGCTGTTCTTGTTTATTAAATGTTCTATATTAAATGTCATGTTTTATGTTTTGTGTGACGACCACAGGAAGAGTAGCTTCTGCTTTTACAACAGCTAATGGGGATCCTAATAAAATACCAAAAATATACTGCACAAATCATGTAAATGAAAAACCTGAAATGTTATTACTTACAAAATATTTTTCTTGATTTAAAAAAAATTGGCAAACTCACACCTGTTGAAATACAAACACGGGTTTAGGAAAAGACAGACAGTCAGAATAAATACACCTTTATTTGACTCATTATAGACCTGATGATACAAATGCCACCACAGAACAATGAAATAACATACCAATCAAGTTACAGTTCTGAAATAACAGACCAATCAGATTACAGCAAGACAAAGGGACTGTACACTTTCCAGGTGCCCCCGGCCATCCCTCCCTCCTTGTATTAACTATTGGGTTATAAACCATTAGTGCTTCTCCTAACTGTACAAATAAAGCTCAACTACACCCCCTCCCCATCTATATCTACATCTAAAAGCAGTCACAGAGAGTTTGGCCACTTCAGAGCCAGCCGGAAGCCATATTGTTCCTGCCTCAGTGGATGAACCTTCCATTCATCCATCCATAAGGACTTTGGTTATAGTTCTAATACTTGGTTTATGATTCTCTCAGTTATGTTAGTTATGCTAGTGAACTTGGTTTATGATTCTGTCAATATGTCTGCCATAGAGTTATGCGACATCTCAGAAGATTGCTGCTTTTTGGTTGAAACCTCAAGGGCCAAACTCTCTCTTTACATGGCTCTGTCTAACATTCTCCATCCCTACCTGCGCATGCGCGCACACACACACAATTCCTACAGTATCTCAGTCAACTATATACATAAATCCTTCAATATATCCTACAGTATCAAGATCACCCTAAATACCTCATCTGGTGAAAGGGGAATATATATTTTTCCTCCCTGTCGTCCTCTTTCTTTCCCTCCCTCCTGCTCCCTCTCTCCCCATACCTGTCCATCGCTCTCTCCCCCCTGCTCCCTCTCCCCCTGCTCCCTCTCTCCATCTATCCCCATACCTGTCCATCTCTCTCTCCCTCCATCCATCCATCCATCCACATACCTGTCCATCTCTCCCTCCCTCCATCCATCCCCATACCTGTTCATCTCTCCCTCCCTCCATCCATCCCCATACCTGTTCATCTCTCTCTCTCTCCCTCCCTCCATTCCCATACCTGTCCATCTCTCTCCCCCTCCTGCTCCCACTCTCCCTCCATCTCTCTCTTCTTCCTCCTCCCTCCCTCTCCATCCCCATACCTCTCCATCTCCATCCTGAAGAAGGTCTTCATATCTAATCTGTTCTGGCCTGTTGGGGTGAGGTCTGGTCTCCATGTATGGTCTGGGGAATGAGGTAGGGCTGACGTGTCTTCATGTCTGGTATGTGGTGGTCTCACTGGGGGGTGAGGAGGGGAGGTCAGGAGAGGTGAGAATGGGAGGAGGGTGAGGTCTGGTCTCTTCATGTATGGCCTAGGGGTGTGAGGAGGGGGTAAGGTAGGGGAGGTGGATTTTTCATGTGGTCTGGTCTGGGGTATGTCTGGGGGGTGGAGGGTGAGGTTTGTTCTCTTCACGTATGGTCTGGGGGGGTGAGGTTGGGGGGAGGAAGAGGGAGGTGGTCTGTTCATGTCTGTTCTTCATTGGTCTCAGTACTGGGGTTAGGGTTGTTAGTGTTGCTGTTGTTGGTCTCATCATTCTCTCTGCAGCTGATCCTGTCCAACTCTGCCTGGACATCACTCAGACCCAGCTTAGAACCTGCAACACACACACACACACACAACTACTCAGCTCTGTCTGGATTTATATTTTAAACCACGAGAGGGCGACACAGGGCACATACACCCCTCCTGCCTATATAATAACGTTGTGTGTGTGTGTGTGTGTGTCCTACCTGACTTGCGAACAGTCCCTGGTGTGCTGTTGCCCGGCGGCGATGCTCCGGCCTTCTTGGTCAGAAGACTGTTGAAGAAGTTAGCCAGCACCCCCTCACTGGTCTGACCGGCTACACACACAGGGAGAGTTGGAGAATGTCATACAAAAAGGTGCAACATTTGAGCAGGGTCTGTGGTAAAATATCTAATTGCTTTTCTGCTGTAGTGTGTGGCATTAGCTACACACATTCACGTCATGTAGTACCTGATTGGGGCATGGCGTACCTGATTGGGGCACAGGGAATGGCGTACCTGATTGGGGCACAGGGCATGTAGTACCCGATTGGGGCATGGCGTACCTGATTGGGGCATGGTGTTAGCTACGTTGGCTGCAGCTGAACGATTACTGGTCCTGGGAGAACCACTGGGACCTCTACTACTGCTGGACTCCTGTCACACACACAAGATCACATCAGTTTCCAGTATCTTAAAGAGAGAAAGAAAGAAATGAGGAAAAGAGAGAGAAAAGAGGACAAAGAGAGAGACAGACAGAAGAAAGAGAGATAGACTTACCCCTGGTCGTCCGGCAGATGCAGGAGGCTGTTTGGAGAGCAGCGACTGAAACCAAAGACACACATTAGAGAGAGAGAGAGAGAGAGCAACACCCACACGTCACCATGTGTCAAGTCTCACCTGCAGCTTGAGCAGAAACACCTGGTCATCTTCAGCCTGAATCTCCTTCTCATGAACAAACTGACATAGGAGAGGATGTCCACAACGAGAGAGGGGGAGAGAGATTCCTATTAATTCATCTATCATTATAGTTTAGAATACAATGTTAGAATACAATGTTAATACAATACATAGTTTAGAATACAATAGTTTAGAATACAATACAATACAATAAAATGTGACATTCACTAACAGTCTTTTTGGGAATTACAAGATAGAGGTGAGGGGTTAAAGGTCGTACCTTTCTGACAGGCGGTTTGACGATGACCTCCTCAAAGATGTCGTCTAGTTTCAGCGTTTGGAAGTTCTCATGGAGGATAGATATCTTATTTTCATTATCCCACCCTGACGGACTGAAAGAAGACAGGGTCACACACGCTAACTTAAAGAACACAGGGTTACACTCACACACACTTACATGAAGACTGTGTCTTTCTCCACCAGTTGAGCAGGGTAGTGGAAGGGGAAACCGTAAAGTCTGTGAACCAGGTATTTATACAGAACATCCACATTCTTCATTTCCTTAACCGACGTATACAGCAGAGATGCCCCGTCTGACACAGCATTAAGGACAGTATCACTCACTACACGATCCAAGGCAGACACAAAGAAATTAACCGTCATGTTGTCTCTACCTTTACACTGCATGCAGATGGAGTCAGGGTTAGTATGATGCCACGAAAAAGTGATCAGAGTTAAAGTGTGTGTGCGCACGTGTGTGTGTGTGGACGTGTTTAACTATACTTGTGGGGACCAGCTGGGACATTTTGTTACTCCCACCAGGTCAAATGCTATTTCTGGGGGGTTTAAGGTTAAGGTTAGAATTATTGTTAGAATTATGTTTAGGAGCTGGGTTAAGTTTTGGGTTCAAGGTTGGGTTTAAGGTTAGGGTGTTTTCACATACAGTCGTCTTTGAAAGAACCGACCTCAGGCCTCTTTAAAGTGTGGGGGGGCTAAATAACTCAGTTCTCTTAAAATTCACAATGCCCTTACCTGTGAATGAGGACAACTCTTTTTCCAGTTAACTTCAACTATTTTGTGGACAGATTTCCTCCTTGCATTCACATTGCTATGTCTAGAAAGGAACCAATATATTTTTCCAACATTCACTCAATGCCCTCTGTGTTTTTAAAAAGTGCAGGACAAACCATCCCATCAGAATGTGTTCTAAGTCGGAAGTTTAAACACACCTTAGCCAAATACATTTAAACCCAGTTCTTCACCATTACTGACATTTGATCCTAGTAAAAATGTCCTGTTTTAGGTCAGTTAGGATCACCACTTTATTTTAAGAACGTGAAATGTCAGAACAATAGTAGAGATAATTATTTATTTCAGCATTCATTTCTTTTTTTCACATTCCCAGTGGGTCAGAGGTTTACACACACTCAATTAGTATTTGGTAGCATTGCCTTTAAATTGTTTAACTTGGGTGGAACATTTCAGGTAGCCTTCCACAAGATTCCAACAAAAAGTTGGGTGAATTTTGGCCCATACCTCCTGACAGAGCTGGTGTAACGGAGTCAGGTTTGTAGGCCTCTACAATTTTCTTTCTGAGGTCTTGGCTGATTTCATTTGATTTTCCCATGATGTCAAGCACTGAGTTTGAAGGTAGGCCTTGAAATACATCCATAGGTACACCTCCAATTGACTCAAATTATGTCAATAAGCCCATCAGAAGCTTCTAAAGCCATGACATAATTTTCTGGAATTGTCCAAGCTGTTTAAAGGCAGAGTCAAATTAGTGTATGTAAACTTCTGACCTACTGGAATTGTGATACAGTGAATTATAAGTGAAATAATCTGTCTGTAAACAATTGTTGGAAAATTACTTGTGTCATGCACAAAGTAGATGTCCTAACCGATTTGCCAAAACTATAGTTTGTTAACAAGAAATTTGTGGAGTGGTTGAAAAACGGGTTTTAATGACTCCAACCTAAGTGTACAAGTGGGGCAAAAAAAGTATTTAGTCAGCCACCAATTGTGCAAGTTCTCCCACTTAAAAAGATGAGAGGCCTATAATTTTCATCATAGGTACACTTCAACTATGACAGACAAAATTAGAAGAAAAAAAATCCAGAAAATCACATTGTAGGATTTTTTATGAATTTATTTACAAATTATGGTGAATAAGTAATACGTATTTGGTCACCTACAAACAAGCAAGATTTCTGGCTCTCACAGACCTGTAACTTCTTCTTTAAGAGGCTCCTCTGTCCTCCACTCGTTACCTGTATTAATGGCACCTGTTTGAACTTGTTATCAGTATAAAAGACACCTGTCCACAACCTCAAACAGTCACACTCCAAACTCCACTATGGCCAAGATCAAAGAGCTGTCAAAGGACACCAGAAACAAAATTGTAGACCTGCACCAGGCTGGGAAGACTGAATCTGCAATAGGTAAGCAGCTTGGTTTGAAGAAATCAACTGTGGTTGCAATTATAAGGAAATGGAGGACATACAAGACCACTGATAATCTCCCTCGATCTGGGGCTCCACGCAAGATCTCACCCCGTGGGGTCAAAATGATCACAAGAACGGTGAGCAAAAATCCCAGAACCACACGGGGGGACCTAGTGAATGACCTGCAGAGAGCTGGGACCAAAGTAACAAAGCCTACCATCAGTAACACACTACGCCACCAGGGACTCAAATCCTGCAGTGCCAGATGTGTCCCCCTGCTTAAACCAGTACATGTCCAGGCCCGTCTGAAATTTGCTAGAGAGCATTTGGATGATCCAGAAGAAGATTGGGAGAATGTCATATGGTCAGATGGAACCAAAATATAACTTTTTGGTAAAAACTCAACTCGTCGTGTTTGGAGGACAAAGAATGCTGAGTTGCATCCAAAGAACACCATACCTATTGTGAAGCATGGGGGTGGAAACATCATGCTTTGGGGCTGTTTCTCTGATCCGTGTAAAGGAAAGAATGAATGGGGCCATGTATCGTGAGATTTTGAGTGAAAACCTCCTTCCATCAGCAAGGGCATTGAAGATGAAACGTGGCTGGGTCTTTCAGCATGACAATGATCCCAAACACACCGCCCGGGCAACGAAGGATTGGCTTCGTAAGAAGCATTTCAAGGTACTGGAGTGGCCTAGCCAGTCTCCAGATCTCAACCCCATAGAAAATCTTTGGAGGTAGTTGAAAGTCCGTGTTGCCCAGCAACAGCCCCAAAACATCACTGCTCTAGAGGAGATCTGCATGGAGGAATGGGTCAAAATACCAGCAACAGTGTGTGAAAACCTTGTGAAGACTTACAGAAAACGTTTGACCTCTGTCATTGCCAACAAAGGGTATATAACAAAGTCTTGAGAAACTTTTGTTATTGACCAAATACTTATTTTCCACCATAATTTGCAAATAAATTCATTAACAATCCAACAATGTGATTTTCTGGATTTTTTTCTCTCATGTCGTCTGTCATAGTTGAAGTGTACCTATGATGAAAATTACAGGCCCCTCATCTTTTTAAGTGGGAGAACTTGCACAATTGGTGGCTGACTAAATACTTTTTTGCCCCACTGTATGTACACTTACGACTTCAACTGTAGACCTACTTACATTTTGGAAGCTCATAAATTGCATTTAGTAAAGATATAAGCAGTAGGCCTCCCGAGTGACGTGGAACCAGTCCACGGAATTCAAGCGAACCGAACTCAAACCACCTCTCGAGATGGTCTCAGTTCGGTTTGCGGTTTGCTTTGCACTCTTTTAAGGGTTCTGAGTTCCTTGGAGTGTTCATACTGCACACAAAAAATGAAGCGAACCGCACTAAGTTTACAGAAATAAGCTGAAAGGGTCCAAGTGTGAAAACACCCTTAGAATTAGAGGTTAGGGAAAATAGGATTTTGAATGGGACTGAATGGTGTGTCTCCACAAGGTTAGTTGTGGGGACATACGTAAATAGTCTGGGTGGCCATTTGATTAATTGTTCAGCAGTCTTATGGCTAGGGGGTAGAAGCTGTTAAGGAGCCTTTTGGAACTAGACTTGTCGCTCCGGTACCGCTTGCCGTGCGGTAGCAGAGAAGAGTCGATGAATTGGGTGACTGGGGTCTTTGACAATTGTTTGGGCCTTCCTCTGACACCGCCTAGGCTAGAGGTATAGTTATACAGGACTGTGTGTGTGTGTGTGTGTGTAAAGGATACACTGTAGACAGAAGCGTCTGATGTATGACTGGATGAAGTCCAGGTGTTCGTCTTTGTAGTCATACTCCTTCTCCAACGTACTGATGGCATCGCACTGCAACACACACAGGTTAGAGGTCATAGGTAATATATGTAGTCATACTCCTTCTCCAACGTACTGATGGCATCGCACTGCAACACACACAGGTTAGAGGTCATAGGTAATATATGTAGTCATACTCCTTCTCCAACGTACTGATGGCATCGCACTGCAACACACACAGGTTAGAGGTCATAGGTAATATATGTAGTCATACTCCTTCTCCAACGTACTGATGGCATCGCACTGCAACACACACAGGTTAGAGGTCATAGGTAATATATGTAGTCATGCTCCTTCTCCAGGCAACTGATGACATCACAGCAAAACAGATAGAATAGGGACAACTCCAGTGTGTGTGTGTTCGTACCTTAGTGCAGACCACCACCATGGGTAGTCCCAGGTTGTGTGTGAGTGTGTTTTCGCCGAGCGGCAGCAGAACGTTCTCCTCCTCCTCACTCCTCCTCTGGGGGGCGCTCTCCTCCCAGCCAGGATCCACATACTCCTGGAACTGTCTGGCCACTACAGACAGTCACAAAGCAGGGGCCTCATTTATCCACTGTGCGTAGGCACAAATCTGTGCGTAAACCATGCGTGGGATTATTTTCACACAAAGTGTGAGATTTATCCATATGAACATTTACATGACCATGCACATGCACAGTGCCAAGTGGTGGAATAAGGAAACTGCTTGTCAAGAATAGAATGGGGAAAATATATATGGAAAATGTGTGCATTTGTGAGAGTAATAATAGATTTAAAAAATGTAAAAAGCTATGTCATTTTATCTCCATTGTGAAATAATGCAACATCGACATAATTTTGACCACATCAGTGCATTTGTTACAATAATCCCTACAGTCATTTGTTACAATAATCCCTATACAGTCATTTGTTACAATAATCCCTATACAGTCATTTGTTACAATAATAACCCCTATAGAGTCAAATGTTAAATTAGAGGTACATGTCAAAGTGAAAGCATTATGTAAATCCTATAAAAGACAGATAATGGGAACTGGAATGAGAGATGGCTGATCTTACTCTGTTGGGGGATTTGGAACAAAATGCGATGGATGCGATTTTTATTCGGTACATGAAAACTTAAGTAAAAAAGTACCTTTAAAAATGTGCACTACATCATCACACACACTGCTTTAGAAATGTGCACTACATCATCACACACACTGCTTTAGAAATGTGCACTACATCATCACACACACTGCTTTAGAAATGTGCACTACATCATCACACACACTGCTTTAGAAATGTGCACTACATCATCACACACACTGCTTTAGAAATGTGCACTACATCATCACACACACTGCTTTAGAAATGTGCACTACATCATCACACACACTGCTTTAGAAATGTGCACTACATCATCACACACTGCTTTTTAGCCGCAACATGTCAGTTTGGTAGAAACACACCACTGGTGGGGAGATATGCATAAAGAAAATATTCACATTTGCATAAAAATCTGTCGCCAATTGGATGGAAAGCGAGCTTTACACAGTCTTATTTTTGTGCAGTTGGTTAAAACCTTTTTCACAATGTCCAAATAGTCCTCTGCAGCACAGTTTCAGCAACTTAGCTATCTAAAAGTCAGCTGAGCAAGCCAATAATATATCTGGTACCAGCCTGTTCAGGGTTAGGTCTAGGGCCTGTTTAGGGTCCTGTTTAGAGGTCAGAGGGTAAAACATGACATGTGTTTGACTCACTTCTGTTCTCCAGCTCCCTCAGTGTTTCCGGGGGGACCCGGAGCTTGTCGATATGTTCCCTAGCGACAGCCGCCCACTTCTGAAGCGATTCCATGGCGACCCACGGCCGCGACAGGTCCACAGTAACCAATAACAACGAGTCACCAAGCGCCTCTCGTTGCACAGCAACAGACTGCAGACCTTTATGGTACAGATCCCCATCTAACACCCAGGCATTACACCTGGTTTGGTCTACATACACACACACACCACACACACACCACATTAGACAGACCTAGTAGGTAGTGCCGAGAAATTAACCAACATTTCGAGGGTGGACGCTGTTTCTCTAGAGAGAAATCAAATCATTCACGAAAAAAAAGTCAAGTCAAGAACTACAGTATGTGGGATGCTGGGCTAAAGGGAGTTGTAGTTTTCATTAAGCAAATATTCAACCTTGTTCAGCGCAGAAATGTTGTAATTAACTACAATGACTATAAATTGAATGTTGATCATTTTTGGTTTTGTAATGTCAATTAAAAAGCTCCAAAATTATTTTAATGTGTTTATTTCTTAATAAATTTTCTGATTCAAAATAATTATAAACCGAAAGCAACCTATCACTCAGCACTACTAGTGGTTAAAAGGCAATGATGGTGTAAAAGGTCAAATGAAAGCTGTGATTGGTTACCGTCAATGTCGTCGTCATGGACACTAAAGTAGAGGTATTCCAGGCCACGCCCCTTCAGGAAGTCCTCCACACCCTGTAGTTTAGCAACCAGGGTGGTCTTCCCCGAACCCACCTCCCCTACACACACACCGAAAGACAGTCAGACAGGTATTAAACACCTAACAATGACACATTACAATATTCTACTATTAGGCCTATCAGTAAATACTGCAGAGTAGGCAGCATTCCTCACGCCATACTGATTAGCCTCTGTAGCAGAGGATTACCCTTGGGGTTGTTACTGCTAGGCGAATGTGGCTGACTGGACTCAGACAAGGATTGCTAGACACACACACATTCTACACAATGCCATATAAAAGCAACATAAAGCCTGACTGATAGCTGGTATCATATTGGTCCATCATTGTAATAGGAGAAGACAGGGTGGGGGAGAGAGGTTCATCACAGCTAGCACACGCACAGAGAGACAGACAGACAGACACCCACCCATGACCAGCACATTTTTCCCGGACGGTAGTTTAGATCTGGAGTGAGTCGATACTTCGCTCAGAATAGCAGACCTGCGGATAGATGGATAGAGGAGACCGTTCACTAGCTAACTTAGCTAGCTGACTATCTACATGTACATCTTATAGAATCATTCCACTGACTAGCTAGTTAACTAGCTTATCATCACCAGCAGCATTAGCCAATGCTAGCTATCGCTGGCTAGTCAATCTAAAAGCCGATGCAGAAATGCTAGCTCACTAAATAAACCACACAATCATCAGACAGCATCATCATTCATTCGTAAACCTAGCCAATCTCTATTGCTAGCATCAATGGGCTAGCCGCTGCTAGCTAGCTGTGTTAGACGGGCTGTCACTCGGAGTCTGAACAATAACAGTCGCTCTCCATCGAAAAGCTCCTCCTGGATCTAAACAGGAAGGTGTCAGTTGTTCCCACCATAAATCCTGTCCATCTTCGTCTTCAGTGTTTGGTTGTTCGGCTGTGCTGTTTAGTCCACTGTTGTTGGAGGATAATAATGTACTCCTCCCTGACGCCGCCATCTTCACTGCTACCAACCAACAAAGACCCGGATGTAACGCACAGTACTGGGCGTGGTCGTCCAGAAGAATAACACAATAAACAAACAAAATTAGCCTAATTAATTAAACAACGAATTAAATAAACAGATCCATGCTAACTACAGATAAGATCCAGAGTGAAGGACTTCACTTGAATTTTTTTATTGGTGTATATTAAGTGACTTTCTCATGCGTTTACATTGTGTTTTGTTAAATGTATTCCAGTGTACATACTTTTCAACATTTCATAGAGTTGCTGTAACCAGATTACTCTTTATTGCCAATATAATTAGCTTATCATATTATCAGATAGAAATATAGGTACTCATTCTGTAACCATCAATTGCTCTCTGGGCCCGTTTTATGGAATGATTCATCCAGGTCAAAATGATCCTGTGTGTTGTTTTATAGTTGTATATAATCCTGGACTAAAAATCTATTTCAGTGGAGATTCACTATTGAGTATGCTTTTTAGTGCAGGGTTTACTCTGTATCTGGGAAATGGACCCTTAGTGTCCTGTGTATTCATTTGATGTCATATAATCATTGTTGTAAAAACATATGATGTGGTATCACATATATTTAGTTCAGATTTGTCTTGCGTGCAAAGTTGCATCCAAAAAAGGTAGGACCAAATCTGATGGGGATAACATATGATAATCTAACACAACACAGCAGGATTATTTTGATCTGGATTACATGTTGAATGGATGGGCCAGCTCATCACACAGTAAAGTGCAGTCACTTCTATCCACCACTGGGTCCCGCCGTTGTACCGTCACAGTCCTGTACCCCCTGCCTGCTGCTCCCCGTGGCTCTACTGATACTAACCAACTACCGTTAACCGGCACTGTGCGACCCTCCTCATCATAATTTACTGGGAGGAGACAGAGGGAGGGAGAAAGACAGAAGTAGAGACAGATAAAGAGACAGAGAGAGAGAGAGAGATGTTCTCTTCATTCATACCGTGAGGACCCTGATGTACTGTATCCCCTGTCTGCGCATGGCTTGAGGTGCAAGGCTCAGTACCTACTGCTTTGCTGACGTACGGAGAGAGGGAAAGAAAGAGAGAGAGAAAGAGAAGTGGGATGGGTGCAGAGTGTGTGAGGACGTCGAAGTCACTGTGATTCCGCCCAGCAGTGAAGTTTCCTTCATCTCACTGCTCTGCCCATCTCTACCTGGTACCTGAGGTGAGTTACTGGCTGGAACACTAATAAGGTATGGATGGGCACTGGGCTGAGTGAGAGAGTGAGTGTGTGTGTGTGTGTGTGTGTGTGTGTGTGTGTGTGTGTGTGTGTGTGTGTGTGTGTGTGTGTGTGTGTGTGTGTGTGCGTGCGCGTGTGTGTGTGTGTGTGTGTGTGTGCGTGCGTGTGTGTGTGTGTGTGTGTGTGTGTGTGGACACCTCTGTGTGCATGTTATAACTTGACAAAGTCTTTGGATGTTTGTTTTTTACATGCCACACACCCTGCTCAATAACATAAGAGTTATGGTTTGCAGTGTTATGTTATGGGATTGTAGGTTCAGTGTTTATGTATGTTTGTGTGGGCGTGCGTGCGTGCCACAGGGGACAGGGAGAGAGAGTGATGTGGTAGCTTTCTAAGCCTGTGGAGGGATTACTCAGCATGGACCTTCCTGCCCTAATGATTAATTATTCATTATTATTAATGTCCTTAATGTCATCACTCACACACACACACACACACACACACACACACACACACACACACACACACACACACACACACACACACACACACACACACACACACACATGCACACACACACACACACTGGAATTGTCCCCATGTTACTGAGTCCATCTAAGGGTCAAGGGCAGTGGATCTCTGAGCAGTGATTGGTTCTGTTGCTGCCCTGTAAAGTTGTGATTGGACGGAGATATACTCAGATATAGAATTAATTATCTGTCCATTTGTTATTCCCTACTCTGATTATCTCAGCTAAAAATAATCACCCCAGCATCCACACACACTGAGCGCATGAAATATAGAGGAGGAAGAGGACGAGAGAGGAGGGAGAGATAGTGAGAGAGAGGGGGGACAGGAGAGAGACGGAGAGAGCATACCTTGGAACAGAACTGGGTCATATTGAGTTTGCTACCAAACTGTAGGCAGTGGCATAAAAAAAGAGAGAAAGAGATGGAGAGAGAAAGAGCACATTCTGTATAATAGTGCAGATTGAAGTTGATGGAGGATTGATCTAGACCACGTGTCAAATTAATTCCACGGAGGGCCAAGTGTCTGCGTGTTTTCCCACATCCCTTGATGAATTAAGGTCACTGATTAGTAAGGAACTCCCCTCACCTGGTTGTCTAGGTATTATTTGATAGGAAAAAACAAAAACCAGCTGACACTAAGCCCTCCATGGAATGAGTTTGACATCCTTGATCTAAACTATAGAATATTAAATGTAGAGGGTATACTAGAATGTTGACTAAACTACACTAGAATGTAGAATATAATGCAGAATCGAATGTAGAATGGTCCAAAAACTGAAACATAGCACGGTGTGTGTGTTTGTGTGTGTGTTTGTCTGTGTGAGTTCTGACCTTGAACATAAGAACTTCTTACTGCTTACTCAGTTCCACAGCATCTTCTCATGTTGTAACAGAGGAGTTTGTTTAGGATTGTGTGTTCTCCCTAAAGTGTGTGTGTAATGTGTTTTCTCACTTAAGTGTGTGTGTTTCTGTGTGTGTGTGTGTCTGCAGGTCCTGTCTGTGTCCAGCATGAGTAACATCTATGAGTCTGCAGAGGCGACCCTCGGCCTGTGCAACTCTTCCTGTCTGACCAAGGTAGCTCATTAACACTTGATTGATTGATTAACAAAGTGATTCATTGACAAATTGATCGATCAAATAATTTATTTATTGATGACAGGTTGAGCTGAGAGTGGCTTGTCGAGGGATCTCAGACCGAGATGCCCTTTCTAAACCAGACCCCTGTGTTGTACTCAAGATGCAGTCACACGGGCAGTGGTTCGAGGTACTCTCTCCCTCCATCTCGCTCTCTCTCGCTCCATCTCTGCCCTGTTTCTCTCCCTCTCTGCCCTGTTTCTCTCCCTCTCTGCCCTGTTTCTCTCCCTCTCTGCCCTGTTTCTCTCCCTCTCTGCCCTGTTTCTCTCCCTCTCTGCCCTGTTTCTCTCCCTCTCTGTCTCTCTGTGCCTGACTCGATAAGAAAATAAAAGCTGACTTTGTATTTTGCCACAGTACACACACACACACACACACACACACACACACACACACACACACACACACACACACACACACACACACTCTTCTCTCGTTCTCTCTCTCTCTCTCTCTCTCTCTCTCTCTCTCCCACTCTCTCTCTCTCTCTCTCTCTCTCACACTCTCGTTCTCTCACTTTCTCTCGTTCTCTCGCTCTCTTTCTCTCTCTCTCTTGTACTCTCTTTCTCTCTCTCATTCTCTCTCTTTCTCTCTTTCTTTCTCTCTCTCTCGTTCTCTCTCTCTCTCTCTCTCTCTCTCTCTCTCTCTCTCCTTCTCTCTCGCTCTCTTTCTCTCTCTCTGACTCGTTCAACCCGCAGCCACAGAAGTAGTTTCTTTCCTCTGAGAGTTTAAAGCTTCTTAGTAAAGACCAGAAGACCAGAACCAAATTCTTTGAGTGGTTTATCAGGAGAATGCAGTTAGATGTCTCTAAATCCTAAACAATCTGCTCCCCTTATGTGGCTGGACTTTTGAAGAAACAAAGGAGAGGTCTATTTTGGTTTAGTTGCAATTTGTTCACTATGATTAACAATTCAAGAGTTTTGCTGAACAGGCTGACAAAGATAATTCATAGCTCCAGGCTTTTAGTCTTCTTACTAACTGTTAGGCCTTACTGGTGGATGTATCTCCAGAGATTCTCCCGGTGGGGACCTGAAACTATTGCTGTCCACTGCCATGTAGTGCTGAGCTTGAGAATGATGATGTCGCTGTCCGCTTCATTGGTGCTGAATTGTAAACATTACCGCTTGTTTGTTTACAATAATCACCATTGGATATTTTACTTGTGTGACAACTTTAAAGTGTGTTTGTGTGTATGCGTGTGTGCGTGCATGCCTGCGTGTGCGCCTTTGTGTGTGTGCGTGAGTGTGTGTACCTGCGTGTGTGCGTGTGGGCGTGTGTGTGTGTGTGTGTGCAGGTGGACCGGACAGAGGTGATCCGTAGCAGTATCAATCCAGTGTTTTCCAAGGTGTTTCTGGTTGACTTCTACTTTGAGGAGGTTCAGCGTCTTCGCTATGAGCTACATGACATCAGCTCCGCTCACAATGGACTCAGAGACACAGACTTCCTCGGAGCTATGGAGTGCACGTTGGGACAAGTGAGTGAATGTGAGGATAGGTGAGTGCACGTTGGGACAAGTCAGTGAATGTGAGGATACGTGAGTGCACGTTGGGACAAGTGGGTGAATGTGAGGATAGGTGAGTGCACGTTGGGAAAAGTAGGTGAATGTGAGGATAGGTGAGTGCACGTGAGGACAAGTGGATGCACGTGAGGACAGGTAAATGCCCGTGAGGACAGGTGGGTGCACGTGAGGACAGGTAAATACACGTGAGGAGAGGTGAATACACGTGAGGACAGGTGTATACACGTGAGGACAGGTAAATACACGTGAGGACAGGTGAATATACACGTGAGGACAGGTAAATACACGTGAGGACAGGTAAATACACGTGAGGACAGGTAAATACACGTGAGGACAGGTAAATACACATGAGGACAGGTAAATACACTTAAGGACAGGTAAATACACGTGAGGACAGGTGAAAACACGTGAGGACAGGTGAATACACGTAAGGACAGGTAAATACACGTGAGGGCAGGTAAATGCCCATGAGGACAGGTAAATGCCCGTGAGGACAGGTAAATACACGTGAGGACAGGTAAATACACGTGAGGGCAGGTAAATGCCCATGAGGACAGGTAAATACACGTGAGGACAGGTAAATACACGTGAGGACAGGTGTGTGCATGTGAGGACAGAAGGAAAGCGGAATCTGCTATAAACGTTTTCTACCTGTCTGTATGTCTGTCTGTCTGTATTTATGTCTGTGTGTGTGTGTGTGTGTGTGTGTGTGTGTGTGTGTGTGTGTGTGTGTGTGTGTGTGTGTGTGTTGCAGATCGTGTCCCAGAGGAAACTGTCCAAAGCGTTACTTAAACAGGGAAACACTACCAGCAAGTCCTCCATCACAGTACGAAGCTCTCACGCACGCACACCCACACACACCCACACACACACACACACACACACACACACGTGCGCGTGCACACACACACACAAACAGACGATACAAGCTCAGATGATGATGATGGTATTTCCGCTTTAGGTAACATCAGAGGAGTTATCGGGTAATGATGACTACGTAGAACTCTCCTTCAGTGCTCGCAAACTAGACGACAAGGTGACTACGTGTGTGTGTGTGTGTGTGTGTGTGTGTGTACATACAAAATGCACTGGGTTTAATAATTAGTACATGTCTTCAGAGATGAAAGAGTATAATACTGAGGGAAAAGCGGAAGAAAAGGGGAAGGAAAGGGGAAGGTGGAGGAGGGGATGAGAAGAGAAAGAAGAGGAGAAAATTAGGAGGAGAGAAGGTGAAGAGGAGGAGAGGAGGGGGAGAATGAGGAGATAAGGTAGAAAAGAGGAGACGATAAGGTGGAGAAGAGGGGGAGAAGAGGAAGAGAGAAGGTGGAGACGAGGTGGAGAGGAGGGGGAGAAGAGGAGGAGAGAAGGTGGAGAAGAGGTGGAGAAGAGGAGGAGAGAAGGTGGAGAAGAGGAGAGGAGGTGGAGAAGAGGAGGAGAGGAGGGGGAGAGGAGGGGGAGAAGAGGAGGAGGAGAGAAGGTGGAGGAGAGGTGGAGAAGAGGAGGTGGAGAAGAGGAGAAGAGGAGGTGGAGAAGAGGAGGTGGAGAAGAGGAGGAGAGAAGGTGGAGAAGAGGAGAGGAGATGGAGAAGAGGAGGAGAGGAGGTGGAGAAGAGGAGGAGAGGAGGGGGAGAAGAGGAGGAGAGAAGGTGGAGGAGAGGTGGAGGAGAGGTGGAGAAGAGGAGAGGAGGTGGAGAAGAGGAGGTGGAGAAGAGGAGGAGAGGTGGAGAAGAGGAGAGAAGGTGGAGAAGACGAGAGGGGGTGGCAAAGAGGAGGAGAGAAGGTGGAGAAGAGGAGGAGAGGAGGGGGAGAAGAGAAGAGAAGGAGAGGAGGGGGAGAAGAGGAGATGAGAAGGTGGAGAAGAGGAGGAGAGAAGGTGGAGAAGAGGAGAGGAGATGGAGGAGAGGAGGTGGAGAAGAGGAGGAGAGGAGGGGGAGAAGAGGAGGAGAGAAGCTGGAGGAGAGGAAGGGAGGGAGAAGAGGAGGAGAGGATGAGAGGTGGAGAAGAGGAGAGAAGGTGGAGAAGAGGAGGCGGTGGCAAAGAGGAGGAGAGAAGGTGGAGAATAGGAGGAGAGGAGGGGGAGAGAGGAGGAGAGGAGGGGGAGAAGAGAGGAGGAGGGTGGAGAAGAGGAGAGGAGGTGGAGAGGAGGAGAAGGGGAGGGGGAGAAGAGGAGGAGAGGTGGAGAAGAGGAGGAGAGGGAGAAGAGGAGGAGAGGAGGAGAGGTGGAGAGAAGGTGGAGAAGAGGAGAGGAGGTGGCGAAGAGGAGGAGAGAAGGTGGAGAAGAGGAGGAGAGGAGGGGGAGAAGAGGAGGAGAAAATGAAGAGTGATTATTCCTTAGCTTATTATTCCTTAGCTTCCTTAAAGACAATTATGCATGCATGACTGTAATTCGCTTTGGATAAAAATGTCTGCTAAATGGCATATACATTTAAATTAAATAAAAAATATAAATTAGCGGAATAGACTGATCATCAAACAATAAGCTGATCATCAAACAAGATGTCTTTGTTTTTCTGTAGGATTTCTTCAGTAAATCAGATCCGTTTTTGGAAATCTTCAGAATAAATGATGATGGCAGCGGATCACTAGTTCACAGAACTGAGGTAAGTCACACACACACACACA
Organism: Oncorhynchus tshawytscha; assembly: GCF_018296145.1. Lineage (NCBI taxonomy): Eukaryota > Metazoa > Chordata > Actinopteri > Salmoniformes > Salmonidae > Oncorhynchus > Oncorhynchus tshawytscha. Next base: position 21,399,001 of record NC_056441.1, read on the forward strand.
TACACACACACACACACACACACACACACACACACACACACACACACACACACGGTAGGAGCGCAGATTATGATAATGACATGTGTGTGTGTGTTGTCAGACGGTGATGAACGACCTCAGCCCGGTGTGGAAGTCATTCAAGGTCTCTCTCAACACACTATGTAGCGGAGACCATGACCGCCAACTAAAGGTAAGATCACAACTATAACCTAACCATAATGTCTTCTAACCTAACCATAATCAAACCAAATCGGTATTTTGGTGAACCACATGCATGTGATTATTATAAGTAATCTTTCCTACAACTTGAAGATTTGTGTTACCTCCCCAAAATAATGCCCAGGCTAGCTCAGCAGCGTGTGTGTGTGTGTGTGTGTGTGTGTGTGTGTGTGTGGTGGGATTCTAAACGTTATTGTCTTCATGAATAAATATGAGGTCATTAATTATTCACTACCCTCTTAACTCCACGTGGCTCTTGTCGGCCCTGTTAGTGGGGAACACAAACACACACACAGTTACCTGTTTATAGACACTCTGAGTAGAACAGAGGGACTGAGTTAGGTCAGATCTGAATCGGTGATCAGTTAGCACAAACAGAAGAAAATTCTTTAAAACAGAAGAGATACTACAAATATGATGACAAATTTTGTTTCTCTGTTTGGAAATGTTTTCATGTTGCTACGGTGTGCCCCACTGAACACGACTTAGCTTCCAACCATCGCTGTCTAATGACTATTCCCAACCACAGCATGCATGCACACTCATGTAGGACCCTTTCCACAGTGTTTTCTCTCTCTCTCTCTCTCTCTCTCTCTCTCTCTCTCTCTCTCTCTCTCTCTCTCTCTCTCTCTCTCTCTCTCTCTCCAGCTGAGTCCTTCTTAGCATCTCCAGATTAATATTTCACGGCCCCCACCGAAACCAGCCATCAATCATTCAGCATGGCATTTCCGTGTGTGTTTTTCAGTGCACAGTGTATGATTGGGACTCCAATGGGAAGCACGACTTCATTGGAGAGTTCCAGACCACCTATAAGGAGATACGCACAGACCTGGAAGGGAGACAGGTACACCCTAACCCAAACCTTACTCTAACCCAACCCTAAAACCTAACCCTAACCCAAACCTTACTCTAACCCAACCCTAAAACCTAACCCTAACCCAACCCTAAAACCTAACCCTAACCCAAACCTTACTCTAACCCAACCCTAAAACCTAACCCTAACCCAATCATAAAACCTAACCCTAACCTAACCCAATCGTAAAACCTAACCCTAACCTAACCCTAACCCAACCCTAAAACCTAACCTAACCCAACCCTAAAACCTAACCCAACTCTAAAACCTAACCCAATCCTAAAACATAACCCAACCCTGATCCAATCCTAAAACCTAACCCAACCCTAAAACCTAACCTAACCCAACCCTAACTCTAACTCAAACCTTACTCTAACCCAAACCTAACCCAATCATAAAACCCAACCCTAAAACCTAACCCAACCCTAACCCAATCCTAAAACCTAATCCAACCCTAAAACCTAACCCAACCCTAACCCAATCCTAAAACCTAACCCAACCCTAAAACCTAACCCAACCCTAAAACCTTAACCCATCCCTAAAACCTAACCCAACCCTAACCCAATCCTAAAACCTAACCCAAACCTAAAACCTAACCCAAACCATCCCTAAAACCTAACCCAACCCTAACACTAACCCAATCTTAAAACCTAACCCAACTCTAACTTTAACCCTAAACCTAACCCAACCTTAACCCAACCTAAACTTAACCTGATCCTTAATGAGAAAATGTTATGGCTAAAAATGAATGATTTACTTTAATATGGCAAAAAAAAGAATACTTGCATTTGCATGTGGATGTGTGTGTATGTGTAGATGCAATGGGACTGTATAAACCCTAAGTACCAGGTGAAGAAGAAAAACTACAGAAACTCTGGTGTCGTCGTCCTCAACCACTGTAAGGTAACACTCCTCCTTCCTATCACTCTCTCTTTATCCATATGGTTTAGAATC